>NC_091290.1:157660646-157778146 GCF_032444005.1 Ranitomeya imitator
AGGATGGTTCGCTGAGACCGTGTATTGATTACCACCTTCTTAATAAGATCACTGTTAAATTTCAGTATCCCTTGCCATTGTTATCTGACTTGTTTGCTTGGATTAAGGGGGCTAGTTGGTTCACTAAAATAGATCTTCGTGGTGCGTATAATCTGGTGAGAATCAGGCAAGGAGATGAATGGAAAACTGCATTTAATACGCCCGAGGGTCATTTTGAGTATCTAGTGATGCCGTTCGGACTTGCCAATGCTCCATCAGTGTTTCAGTCCTTTATGCATGACATCTTCCGTGAGTATCTGGATAAATTCCTGATTGTTTACTAGGATGACATTTTGATCTTCTCAGATGATTGGGAGTCTCATGTGAAGCAGGTCAGAATGGTTTTCCAGGTCCTGCGTGCTAATTCTTTGTTTGTGAAGGGATCAAAGTGTCTCTTCGGTGTGCAGAAAGTTTCATTTTTGGGGTTCATCTTTTTCCCTTCTACTATCGAGATGGATCCGGTTAAGGTCCAAGCCATCCAGGATTGGACTCAGCCGACATCTCTGAAAAGTCTGCAAAAATTCTTGGGCTTTGCTAATTTTTATCGTCGCTTCATCTGTAATTTTTCTAGCATTGCCAAACCATTGACCGATTTGACCAAGAAGGGTGCTGATTTGGTTAATTGGTCTTCTGCTGCTGTGGAAGCTTTTCAGGAGTTGAAGCGTCGTTTTTGTTCTGCCCCTGTGTTGTGTCAACCAGATGTTTCTCTTCCGTTCCAGGTCGAGGTTGATGCTTCTGAGATTGGAGCAGGGGCGGTTTTGTCACAGAGAGGTTCTGGTTGCTCAGTGTTGAAACCATGTGCTTTCTTTTCCAGGAAGTTTTCGGCTGCTGAGCGTAATTATGATGTGGGCAACCGAGAGTTGCTGGCCATGAAGTGGGAATTCGAGGAGTGGCGTCATTGGCTTGAAGGAGCTAAGCATCGCGTGGTGGTATTGACTGATCATAAGAACCTTACTTATCTCGAGTCTGCCAAGCGCTTGAATCCTAGACAGGCCCGTTGGTCGTTATTTTTTGCCCGCTTCGATTTTGTGATTTCGTACCTTCCGGGCTCTAAAAATGTGAAGGCGGATGCTCTGTCTAGGAGTTTTGTGCCCGACTCTCCGGGTTCATCTGAGCCGGCGAGTATCCTCAAGGAAGGAGTCATTGTGTCTGCCATCTCCCCTGATTTGCGGCGAGTGTTGCAAAAATTTCAGGTGAATAAACCTGATCGTTGTCCGGCGGAGAAATTGTTCGTCCCTGATAGGTGGACTAGTAAAGTTATCTCTGAACTTCATTGTTCGGTGTTGGCTGGTCATCCTGGAATCTTTGGTACCAGAGAGTTAGTGGCTAGATCCTTCTGGTGGCCATCTCTGTCACGGGATGTACGTACTTTTGTGCAGTCCTGTGGGATTTGTGCTAGGGCTAAGCCCTGCTGTTCACGTGCCAGTGGGTTGCTTTTGCCCTTGCCGGTCCCAAAGAGGCCTTGGACACATATTTCGATGGATTTCATTTCTGACCTTCCCGTTTCTCAAAAGATGTCAGTCATTTGGGTGGTCTGTGATCGCTTTTCTAAAATGGTCCATCTGGTGCCCTTGGTTAAATTGCCTTCCTCCTCTGATTTGGTGCCTTTGTTCTTCCAGCATGTGGTTCGTTTGCATGGCATTCCTGAGAATATTGTTTCTGACAGAGGTTCCCAGTTTGTTTCAAGGTTTTGGCGAGCCTTTTGTGGTAGGATGGGCATTGACCTATCTTTTTCCTCGGCTTTACATCCTCAGACTAATGGCCAGACCGAACGAACCAATCAGACCTTGGAAACATATCTGAGATGTTTTGTTTCTGCAGACCAGGATGATTGGGTGTCCTTTTTGCCGTTGGCTGAGTTCGCCCTTAATAATCGGGCCAGCTCGGCTACCTTGGTTTCGCCATTTTTCTGCAATTCTGGGTTTCATCCTCGTTTCTCTTCAGGACAGGTTGAGTCTTCGGACTGTCCTGGTGTGGATACTGTGGTGGACAGGTTGCAGCAGATTTGGACTCATGTAGTGGACAATTTGACCTTGTCCCAGGAGAAGGCTCAACTTTTCGCTAATCGCAGACGCCGTGTGGGTCCCCGACTTCGTGTTGGGGATCTGGTTTGGTTATCTTCTCGTCATATTCCTATGAAGGTTTCCTCTCCTAAATTTAAACCTCGTTTTATTGGTCCGTATAGGATTTCTGAGATTCTCAATCCTGTATCTTTTCGTCTGACCCTCCCAGACTCCTTTTCCATACATAATGTATTCCATAGGTCGTTGTTGCGGAGATACGTGGCACCTATGGTTCCATCTGTTGAGCCTCCTGCCCCGGTTTTGGTGGAGGGGGAATTGGAGTATATTGTGGAGAAAATTTTGGATTCTCGTGTTTCTGGACGGAAACTCCAGTATCTGGTTAAATGGAAGGGTTATGTTCAGGAAGATAATTCCTGGGTTTTTGCCTCTGATGTCCATGCTCCAGATCTTGTTCGTGCCTTTCATGTGGCTCATCCTGGTCGGCCTGGGGGCTCTGGTGAGGGTTCGGTGACCCCTCTTCAAGGGGGGGGGTACTGTTGTGAATTCTGTGGCTGAATTCACTCCTGTGGTCACAAGTGGTACTGCAGCTTCTGAGCTTCCTCCCTCAGGTGTTCTGGTGAGCTCGTTGGCTGCTTTGTTATTTAACCCCACCTGATTCTGTCTTCCTTGCTCCTTGTCAATGTTCCAGTGTTGGATCTGAGCTTCTGGATCTTTCCTGTGGCCTGCTGCTCTGCTTAGATAAGTGCTTCTTTGCTTTTGTTGCTATTTTTTCTGTCCAGCTTGTCTATTCGTTTTGCTGGAAGCTCTGAGACGCAAAGGGTGTACCGCCGTGCCGTTAGTTCGGCACGGTGGGTCTTTTTGCCCCCTTTGCGTGGTTTTTTGCTTTAGGGTTTTTTGTAGACTGCAAAGTTCTCTTTGCTATCCTCGCTCTATCTAGAATATCGGGCCTCACTTTGCTGAATCTATTTCATCCCTACGTTTTGTCTTTTCATCTTGCTAACAGTCATTATATGTGGGGGGCTGCCTTTTCCTTTGGGGTATTTCTCTGAGGCAAGTCAGGCTTGTATTTCTATCTTCAGGCTAGTCAGTTCCTCAGGCTGTGCCGAGTTGCATAGGTAGTGTCAGGCGCAATCCACAGCTGCCTTTAGTTGTGTTTAGGATAGGTTCAGGTATTGCGGTCTACAGAGATTCCACGTCTCAGAGCTCGTTCTATTGTTTTTGGGTTATTGTCAGATCACTGCATGTGCTCTGACTGCTGGCACACTGTGTTACTAGATTGCCTACATAACACAAGCCATGGCAAGATGGAGAGCCGGCAGTAACTCCATCTTTGTTAAGCAACCCAGAAGGTGAGGTTGGAGCGGTTACTATAGCGGAGACGCTATCGAAGACCCAGAAACAGCAGTGCCGGGAGTTACTCCAGAAAAACAGGGACCTGTTTTCAGAGTTGCCAGGACACACGAAGGTCATAGAGCACGAGGTCCTAACAGAGCCACATGTGCGGGTGAACGTGAAGCCCTGACGTATTTCTGAGGCTCGTCGAGAAGTGATCTCCAAGGAGGTGGAGCTTGGAGTCATTGAGGAATCCAAGAGCGGTTGGTCGAGTGCAATTGTCCTGGTCCCAAAACCTGATGGAGAGTGGAGGTTTTGCAACGATTATCGGAAGTTGAATGAGGTCTCCAAGTTCGACGCTTATCCCATGCCCCGCGTTGATGAGCTCATCGAAAGACTTGGGCACACCAGATATATAACCACCTTGGATTTGACAAAGGGGTATTGGCAGATCCCCATGGCACAAGCCAAGGAGAAGACGGCGTTTTCTACACCAGATGGATGCTTCCAGTATGTCCGGATGCCGTTTGGCCTACAGGGAGCTCCGGCGACCTTCCAGAGGGCTATGGATAGAGTCCTTGCACCCCATAAGCCATACGCTGCTGCGTACCTGAATGATATACATAGTAACATAGTAACATAGTTAGTAAGGCCGAAAAAAGACATTTGTCCATCCAGTTCAGCCTATATTCCATCATAATAAATACCCAGATCTACGTCCTTCTACAGAACCTAATAATTGTATGATACAATATTGTTCTGCTCCAGGAAGACATCCAGGCCTCTCTTGATATCTTCATCTTTAACCCGGACTGGGAGAGTCATCTGGAAATAGTCCAAGCGGTGTTTGATGCTTTAAGAGAGGCGGGGTTTACAATAAACCCGAAGAAATGTGACTTGGGTAAGGAAGAAGCTAAGTACCTAGGCTATATAGTGGGTCGTGGAGAAATAAAGCCTCAAATAAGGAAAGTGGAGGCAATCCAAACATGGCCAAAACCACTCTCCAAAAAGCAAGTTAAAGCCTGTCTGGGAATCATGGGATATTACAGGAGGTTCATCCCAAACTTCGCTACAGTGGCTGCACCTCTGACTGATCTGCTAAAGGGGACAAAATCAGTGATGGTTACATGGTCCGAAGAGACAGTCAGCCTTCCAAGAAATGAAAGGGGCTCTATGTAAGCAACCCGTTCTGATGGCCCCAGATTTCAAGAAAGAATTTATTCTTCAGACAGATGCCTCACATGTTGGGGTAGGAGCAGTCCTTTCCCAAGAGCTATATGGGGAGGAACATCCTATTCTCTGTCTTCATCTGAGAAGAACTACTCAGTTGTAGAAAAAGAGTGTTTGGCCATAAAGTGGGTGGTGGACACGTTACGGTACTATCTGCTGGGACGTAAATTCAGACTAATATCTGACCATGCCCCACTTAAGTGGATGAGGGAAACAAAAGGTAGAAATGCTAGGGTCACCCGTTGGTTCTTAGCCCTGCAGGACTTCAGTTTCCATGTGGAACATAGGGCCGGAAAGCTGCACGGTAATGCGGATGCCCTATCAAGAATCCCTTGTTTAGTGGGTGAAAGTGCCAAACCCCACGGCTTTAGGCAGAGGGGGGAGGTATGTAGCATGGCTAAAGGGTGTGTAGTCGACGGGAGGTATGTGTCACCTAGGTGGCGTGTCACTGTTATGTAGCCCGAAGTGTTATTCTTTATTTCACATAGCCATATATATATATGTGTTTCAGGACCTGAAAACAGATCTGTCTACACATCTCAGGAGTCCAGACTTCAGTCTTAGGCCAGGGTCACACTACCGTTGAATATGGACGAGTGCTATTTGATAAAAAATCTCATAGCACTCAGACCAGTATTCATCTATGGGGCAGTTCACATCGCCGTATTTTTTCTCGGCCGTTTTCAGGATCCGAGTGAAATTGCAGCATGCTGGGATTGTCACCTACACTCGGCCGAGTCTCAAGCCTATGGGTGTGAGTGAGACAACGCACATCACTCTGGTATCATCCAAGTGATGTGTGTTATACGCTGACCCCGGCAATGGAAAAATTAATTTCTCCGCCTCCTCCGCAGCTGTGCTCTGATTCTCTCTGTGTGAGAGGCTCGGAGGACAGACGCATGACACTCGGCTCCCAGAGCAGGAGCCGAGGGTTATTAGTATATCGTATCTGATGGTCTCGCAATGGATGCAATACGCTAGTGTGACACTAGCCTTAAGGCCCCTTCACATTAAGCGACGCTGCAGCGATACCGACAACGATCCGGATCGCTGCAGCGTCGCTGTTTGGTCGCTGGAGAGCTGTCACACAGACCGCTCTCCAGCGACCAACGATGCCGGTAACCAGGGTAAACATCGGGTAACTAAGCGCAGGGCCGCGCTTAGTAACCCGATGTTTACCCTGGTTACATCCTAAAAGTAAAAAAAACAAACAGTACATACTTACCTACCGCTGTCTGTCCCCGGCGCTCTGCTCTGCACTCCTCCTGTACTGTCTGTGTGAGCACAGCGGCTGGAAAGCAGAGCGGTGACATCACCGTTCTGCTTTCCGGCTGACCGACGCTCACAGCCAGTGCAGGAGGAGAGCAGAGCACAGCGCCGGGGACAGACAGCGGTAGGTAAGTATGTACTGTTTGTTTTTTTACTTTTAGGATGGTAACCAGGGTAAACATCGGGTTACTAAGCGCGGCCCTGCGCTTAGTTACCCAATGTTTACCCTGGTTACCAGTGAAGACATCGCTGGATCGGTGTCACACACGCCGATCCAGCGATGTCCGCGGGAGATCCAGCGACGAAATAAAGTTCTGGACTTTGTTCAGCGACCAACGATCTCCCAGCAGGGGCCTGATCGTTGGTCGCTGTCACACATAACGATTTCATTAACGATATCGTTGCTACGTCACAAAATGCAACGATATCGTTAACAATATCGTTATGTGTGAAGGTACCTTTAGATATGTATTCACACTACCTATCAATCCTACATTTGACATCCAACGGTCCACTCTAACAGGAATAACCCCTAACTGGTATTTGAATATGGTTATGGTATGAGCCTCTAGAGACCATTCTACCTGTGGGTAGTCGGTACACCAGTCTGACATTGATCAGACCTCAGAATCTTGCACCACCACAGCAGGGAAAATCTGCTTCGACCTGAGCTCTTGGGAAGGAAGTGGGAGAACTCGGAGCTATGGAATGATGGGTGGCCAGGATTCATCTGATAACAGGAACATGAAGTGCCTCCTCCTTGACTTTATGATAAAATGTGGACAGCAGATGATCAGGTCTGCGAAGATGACCGTGAGCCGGTGACCAGATACAAGCCCTGTTGATGATAAAGCAGAAAGGAGGTTGTCAGAGACAGATACTAACATCTAAGAGACCACCTAATGGCAGTGATGGAGGATCAGAAAGCCCAGAGCTCTAAGAAATGCAGAAAGGGTGAATATAATTGTAGGACTCCCATAATAGCAGGATCTGGGTCCAAGACCCTTCACCACAGTCCCTTCTGATATTCACTTATCAATAGATAATATTAAAGGAGGTGGTGATGGCGAACTCAGTCGAGGGGTTCAAGAGAGGCCTGGATGTCTTCCTGGAGCAGAACAATATTGTATCATACAATTATTAGGTTCTGTAGAAGGACGTAGATCTGGGGATTTATTATGATGGAATATAGGCTGAACTGGATGGACAAATGTCTTTTTTCGGCCTTACTAACTATGTTACTATGTTAAAGCAAATAAACTATTGGGCGGTGAAACGTCAGCATTGGGTATAGGCTATAAATGGGTGTGGAATCCTCCAGCTGTCACACGGGTCCCACAATGATAACGTTTTATGATGACAGTAAACAAGTCCTCACCCTGGAAATGATTATAAAGGAAAGCGGGACCACCTATACCCAGCATTCTGCCTGCTCGCCCGTGAGTCTGGTAAGATGGCAGCACCAAACTATTACTGTCTTTTTTTCTGCATCTCAATACGTCCTCAATTTACTGACACATTCTCATATTAACCTACAAATCCCATGCTCAGACTCTCACATCCTTCCTTTACTGACACACTGATCTTCTCCTCCGTCTACACATCTATTACTGACACGCCGATCGTCTCCTCCATCTACACATCTATTACTGACACATCGATCGACTCCTCCATCTACACATCTATTACTGACACGCCGATCGTCTCCTCCATCTACACATCTATTACTGACACGCTGATCGTCTCCTCCATCTACACATCTATTACTGACACGCCGATCGTCTCCTCCATCTACATATCTATTACTGACACCCCGATCGTCTACTCCATCTACACATCTATTACTGACACCCCGATCGTCTCCTCCATCTACACATCTATTACTGACACGCCGATCGTCTCCTCCATCTACACATCTATCACTGACACGCCGATCGTCTCCTCCATCTACACATCTATTACTGACACATCGATCGTCTCCTCCATCTACACATCTATTACTGACACGTCGATCGTCTCCTCCATCTAGACATCTATTACTGACACGCCGATCGTCTCCTCCATCTACACATCTCTTACTAACACGCCGATCGTCTCCTCCATCTACACATCTATTACTGACACCCCGATCGTTTCCTCCATCTACACATCTATTACTGACACGCTGATCGTCTCCTCCATCTACACATCTATTTCTGACACGTCGATCGTCTCCTCCATCTACACATCTATTACTGACACGTCGATCGTCTCCTCCATCTAGACATCTATTACTGACACGTCGATCGTCTCCTCCATCTACACATCTATTACTGACACCCCGATCGTCTCCTCCATCTACACATCTCTTACTAACACGCCGATCGTCTACTCCATCTACACATCTATTACTGACACGCTGATCGTCTCCTCCATCTACACATCTATTACTGACACGCCGATCGTCTCCTCCATCTACATATCTATTACTGACACCCCGATCGTCTACTCCATCTACACATCTATTACTGACACGCCGATCGTCTCCTCCATCTACACATCTCTTACTAACACGCCGATCGTCTACTCCATCTACACATCTATTACTGACACGCTGATCGTCTCCTCCATCTACACATCTATTACTGACACGCCGATCGTCTCCTCCATCTACACATCTATTACTGACACGCCGATCGTCTCCTCCATCTACACATCTCTTACTAACACGCCGATCGTCTACTCCATCTACACATCTATTACTGACACGCTGATCGTCTCCTCCATCTACACATCTATTACTGACACGCCGATCGTCTCCTCCATCTACATATCTACTACTGACACCCCGATCGTCTACTCCATCTACACATCTATTACTGACACGCCGATCATCTCCTCCATCTACACATCTCTTACTAACACGCCGATTGTCTACTCCATCTACACATCTATTACTGACACGCAGATCGTCTCCTCCATCTACACATCTATTACTGACACGCCGATCGTCTCCTCCATCTACACATCTATTACTGACACGCCGATCGTCTCCTCCATCTACACATCTATTACTGACACGCCGATCGTCTCCTCCATCTACACATCTCTTACTAACACGCCGATCGTCTACTCCATCTACACATCTATTACTGACAGGCCGATCGTCTCCTCCATCTACACATCTATTACTGACACGCCGATCGTCTCCTCCATCTACACATCTATTACTGACACATCGATCGTCTCCTCCATCTACACATCTATTACTGACACGCCGATCGTCTCCTCCATCTACACATCTATTACTGACACGCCGATCGTCTCCTCCATCTACACATCTATTACTGACACATCATTCGTCTCCTCCATCTACACATCTATTACTGACACGCCGATCGTCTCCTCCATCTACACATCTATTACTGACACGCCGATCGTCTCCTCCATCTACACATCTCTTACTAACACGCCGATCGTCTCCTCCATCTACACATCTATTACTGACACGTCGATCGTCTCCTCCATCTACACATCTCTTACTAACACGCCGATCGTCTCCTCCATCTACACATCTATTACTGACACGCCGATCGTCTCCTCCATCTACACATCTCTTACTAACACGCCGATCGTCTACTCCATCTACACATCTATTACTGACACGCCGATCGTCTCCTCCATCTACACATCTATTACTGACACGCCGATCGTCTCCTCCATCTACACATCTCTTACTAACACGCCGATCGTCTCCTCCATCTACACATCTATTACTGACACGCCGATCGTCTCCTCCATCTACACATCTCTTACTGACACGCCGATCGTCTCCTCCATCTACACATCTATTACTGACACGCCAATCGTCTCCTCCATCTACACATCTATTACTGACACGCCGATCGTCTCCTCTATCTACACATCTATTACTGACACGCCGATCGTCTCCTCCATCTACACATCTATTACTGACACCCCGATCGTCTCCTCTATCTACACATCTATTACTGACACGCCGATCGTCTCCTCCATCTACACATCTATTACTGACACGCCGATCGTCTCCTCCATCTACACATCTGTTACTAACACGTCGATCGTCTCCTCCATCTACACATCTATTACTGACACGCCGATCGTCTCCTCCATCTACACATCTATTACTGACACCCCGATCGTCTCCTCCATCTACACATCTATTACTGACACGCCGATCGTCTCCTCCATCTACACATCTATTACTGACACGCCGATCGTCTCCTCCATCTACACATCTCTTACTGACACATCGATCGTCTCCTCCATCTACATAACTATTACTGACACCCCGATCGTCTCCTCTATCTACACATCTATTACTGACACGCCGATCGTCTCCTCCATCTACACATCTATTACTGACACGCCGATCGTCTCCTCCATCTACACATCTATTACTGACACGTCGATCGTCTCCTCTATCTACACATCTATTACTGACACGCCGATCGTCTCCTCCATCTACACATCTATTACTGACACGTCGATCGTCTCCTCTATCTACACATCTATTACTGACACGCCGATCGTCTCCTCCATCTACACATCTATTACTGACACGCCGATCGTCTCCTCCATCTACACATCTATTACTGACATGTCGATCGTCTACTCCATCTACACATCTATTACTGACACGCCGATCGTCTCCTCCATCTACATATCTATTACTGACACGCCGATCGTCTTCTCCATCTACACATCTATTACTGACACGTCGATCGTCTCCTCCATCTACACATCTATTACTGACACACCGATCGTCTCCTCCATCTACACATCTATTACTGACACGCCGATCGTCTCCTCCATCTACACATCTATTACTGACACCCCGATCGTCTCCTCTATCTACACATCTATTACTGACACGCCGATCGTCTCCTCCATCTACACATCTATTACTGACACGCCGATCGTCTCCTCCATCTACACATCTGTTACTAACACGTCGATCGTCTCCTCCATCTACACATCTATTACTGACACGCCGATCGTCTCCTCCATCTACACATCTATTACTGACACCCCGATCGTCTCCTCCATCTACACATCTATTACTGACACGCCGATCGTCTCCTCCATCTACACATCTATTACTGACACGCCGATCGTCTCCTCCATCTACACATCTATTACTGACACGCCGATCGTCTCCTCCATCTACACATCTCTTACTGACACATCGATCGTCTCCTCCATCTACACATCTATTACTGACACCCCGATCGTCTCCTCTATCTACACATCTATTACTGACACGCCGATCGTCTCCTGCATCTACACATCTATTACTGACACGCCGATCGTCTCCTCCATCTACACATCTATTACTGACACGCCGATCGTCTCCTCCATCTACACATCTCTTACTAACACGCCGATCGTCTCCTCCATCTACACATCTATTACTGACACGTCGATCGTCTCCTCCATCTACACATCTATTACTGACACGCCGATCGTCTCCTCCATCTACACATCTCTTACTAACACGCCGATCGTCTCCTCCATCTACACATCTCTTACTAACACGCCGATCGTCTACTCCATCTACACATCTATTACTGACACGCCGATCGTCTTCTCCATCTACACATCTATTACTGACATGCCGATCGTCTCCTCCATCTACACATCTATTACTGACACGTCGATCGTCTCCTCCATCTACACATCTATTACTGACACGCCGATCGTCTTCTCCATCTGCACATCTCTTACTGACACGTCGATCATCTCCTCTATCTACACATCTATTACTGACACGCCGATCGTCTCCTCCATCTACACATCTATTACTGACACGCCGATCGTCTCCTCCATCTACACATCTATTACTGACACGCCGATCGTCTCCTCCATCTACACATCTATTACTGACACGTCGATCGTCTCCTCCATCTACACATCTATTACTGACACGCCGATCGTCTCCTCCATCTGCACATCTATTACTGACACCCCGATCGTCTCCTCCATCTACACATCTATTACTGACACGCCGATCGTCTCTTCCATCTACACATCTATTACTGACACGCCGATCGTCTCTTCCATCTACACATCTATCACTGACACCCTGAACGTTTTCCTCTATTTATAATTCCATTTTTCTATAATTTGCCTTTAATGTTGAACTGTCTTTTTACATTTGTCAGGAATAATATGTCAGGATTTTCTTAATCACACATATTCCTGATATCACTGGCTGGGAAGGTCACAAGTACCACCCGATGTGATCTTTGAAGCGATCAGATCTCTTCTGCCCCTTATCGTCCAGACAATTACACTCTATACTGACGATGAACGGAGAAGGCCGCAGACTGTTCGCACCAGTAGGCCAGTTATCAGGAAACTAACTATGAGTGTACGGTATATACAACCCCAGATTCCAACACATGGCATATCTGTATATACCCCAGACTTCTTGCTGCCACCAGCAACCCATTTTCTGCCAATTGGTCGCCGATTAAGGTAGCTTGTGGCTTCAAGGCGTAGTTTTCAGAAAATAAGGAACTAAATTATTATATGTTATATTTAATCCAAAGGGAGGCAGTGTTTATGAAAAATATACAAAAGATTTTACAAAGGGGACTAAACAATACAGCATATACAGGTACTTAAAATAAAAGGGATTAATAGAAGAACTTACTACATCAATTGCAGAGACGATTCAGTTTAGCCGAAGGCGAGCGCTGGAGGCCGTCAGTAGCGGGGTCCCTGCATACACGGATGTGTAACTCTCTACAGGAACATAGATGAGCTTGATCTTTCATCAGACCCAGAGTCCCACCCGCACAGCCCTCTATGATGACCTCACATGGGCCCGGTTGTGGGCTGGTCTCAGGCCCTTCATGATTTCATGAGATCCCAACTTATGCAATAACTCCTCATAGGACGACCGTATAGCAGGAAGGAATATAGAGCGCACATAGGGTCTTATCCAAGAGAAAAGGAATGTAAGATAATTCAAATTCACTCACCTATTGCGGTTATGTGAGACACAACCACTGTGCTTAACATTGGCGGCTGCTGCAAACCCCGGAGCGATGATTCCTTGTTGGGTAAAGAGGATGGGGCATCAGACTGCGCTGCTCGCCTGTCAGAATGATGAACCTTGGTGTAGACTGTCCTGAGGAAGTGGTGTGATCACCACGAAACGCATAGAAATAATGTCTATTTCTCCATTGCATCCACTTGGACTCCTCTGGTTCATCATTCTGACAGGCGAGCAGCGCAGTCTGATGCCCCATTCTCTTTACCCAACAAGGAATCATAGGACGACTGTAGAAGTTTGAGACTGATGCCATATTTTACATCGGGATTTTATCTATACTTAGTGACCAAGCATGGCCTAGCTTCTGGTGCTTATATGGCCCTATGGATTTGGGGCCTTTTGGTGGGGATTATGGTAACCAGAAAATATGCATATTTTTCCCTAGTTAGCCTACTGCTGAAAATGTACATCTCATTAATATCGGATGTATAGAAATTCCACTATAATTTATTTACTCCTTGAAACATACTGTCTGAGCTGACTTATTGTAACTGCAGCGACTCGGCGTCACCTGAAATCAACATGCAATTCTTGTAGTCAAAAAGGCTTCCGCTGTCTTGTTTACGGGTAAATTCAGTGACCATGGCTATTTCTAAAGGGTGTGAGATTTTCCTTTAATCCACTCATAACCAGCCTTTTCCTAACCCTATCCTTGTGTATAATACACATCCTCGTTCAGTCCCCTGGATATAATGAGGACTCCTTGTATGTCAATTAAGATGGTTCACATCTCTTTGTGCATTGCCATTTTGCATAAAGGGAACTTTGAGTGCTAGCTCCTGTTATGGCAAATGTGAGAGGGAAGAAAAAGGGAGGGAGGGGGGATATGAGTGAGTTCTGAGAATTTTAATATTTTCTTTGACAACATTGGAAACGCTGCAGCCCAAAACGTGCTGTGATCGGTGGTGGTTCCGGTAATCACCAATGAAGCCCAAAGAAAGTTTAGCACTTCTGTGAGGTCTTTTGAGTGATTGCTGAGGGACAGAAGACCTGGCCCACCACCAATTTACAGAAAGTGTGAGAAGTTACTGTACACAGGCAGTGAGCGATCATGTAAGAGGAAAGGGACAATCTGCTGCCAGAGGCAAGGGATAATCTTCTGCCAGAGGCGAGGGACAATCTGCTGCCAGAGGCGAGGGACAGTCTGCTGCCAGAGACGAGGGACAGTCTGCTGCCAGAGACGAGGGACAATCCGCTGCCAGAGGCGAGGGACAGTCTGCTGCCAGAGACGAGAGACAAGCTTCTGCCAGAGGCGAGGGACAATCTGCTGCCAGAGGCGAGGGACAATCTGCTGCCAGAGCTGAGGGACAATCTGCTGCCAGAGGCGAGGGACAGTCTGCTGCCAGAGACGAGGGACAATCTGCTGCCAGAGGCGAGGGACAATCTGCTGCCAGAGGCGAGGGACAGTCTGCTGCCAGAGGCGAGGGACAATCCGCTGCCAGAGGCGAGGGACAATCTTCTGCCAGAGGCGAGGGACAATCTTCTGCCAGAGGCGAGGGACAATCTTCTGCCAGAGGCGAGGGACAATCTGCTGCCAGAGGCGAGGGACAATCTGCTGCCAGAGGCGAGGGACAGTCTGCTGCCAGAGGTGAGGGACAATCTGCTGCCAGAGGCGAGGGAGAATCTGCTGCCAGAGGCGAGGGAGAATCTGCTGCCAGAGGCGAGGGACAATCTGCTGCCAGAGGCGAGGGACAATCTGCTGCCAGAGACGAGGGACAATCTGCTGCCAGAGGCGAGGGACAATCTGCTGCCAGAGGCGAGGGACAATCCGCTGCCAGAGGCGAGGGACAATCCGCTGCCAGAGGCGAGGGACCGTCTGCTGCCAGAGACGAGGGACAGTCTGCTGCCAGAGGCGAGGGACAATCTGCTGCCAGAGGCGAGGGACAATCCGGTGCCAGAGGTGAGGGACAATCTGCTGCCAGAGGCGAGGGACAGTCTGCTGCCAGAGGCGAGGGACAGTCTGCTGCCAGAGGCGAGGGACAGTCTGCTGCCAGAGGCGAGGGACAGTCTGCTGCCAGAGGCGAGGGACAATCTGCTGCCAGAGGCGAGGGACAATCTGCTGTCAGAAGCGAGGGAGAGTCTGCTGCCAGAGGCGAGGGAGAATCCGCTGCCAGAGGCGAGGGACAATCCGCTGCCAGAGGCGAGGGACAGTCTGCTGCCAGAGGCGAGGGACAATCCGCTGCCAGAGGCGAGGGACAATCTTCTGCCAGAGGCGAGGGACAATCCGCTGCCAGAGGCGAGGGACAATCTTCTGCCAGAGGTGAGGGACAATCTTCTGCCAGAGGCGAGGGACAATCTGCTGCCAGCGGCGAGGGACAATGTTGTGAATTCTGTGGCTGAATTCACTCCTGTGGTCACAAGTGGTACTGCAGCTTCTGAGCTTCCTCCCTCAGGTGTTCTGGTGAGCTCGTTAACTGCTTCATTACTTAACTCCGCCTGATGCTGCTATCCTTGCTCCTTGTCAATGTTTCAGTGTTGGATCTGAGCTTCTCCTGATTGTTCCTGTGACCTGCTGCTCTGTATAGCTAAGTGCTTTTTGCTTTTTTGTTGCTTTTTTTTCTGTCCAGCTTGTCTTTTGTTTTGCTGGAAGCTCTGAGACGCAAAGGGTGTACCGCCGTGCCGTTAGTTCGGCACGGTGGTTTTTTTTTGCCCCCTTTGCGTGGTTTTGCTTTAGGGTTTTTTGTAGACTGCAAAGTTCGCTTTACTGTCCTCGCTCTGTCCTAGAATATCGGGCCCCACTTTGCTGAATCTATTTCATCCCTACGTTTTGTCTTTTCATCTTACTCACAGTCATTATATGTGGGGGGCTGCCTTTTCCTTTGGGGAATTTCTCTGGGGCAAGTCAGGCCTATTTTTCTATCTTCAGGCTAGCTAGTTTCTTAGGCTGTGCCGAGTTGCCTAGGTAGTTGTTAGGCGCAATCCACAGCCGCTTTTAGTTGTGTTTAGGATAGGATCAGGTGTGCAGTCTACAGAGTTTCCACGTCTCAGAGCTCGTTCTTGTATTTTTGGGTATTTGTCAGATCACTGTGTGCGCTCTGATCGCTAAGCACACAGTGTTTCTGGATTGCCCTCATAACACCTGTCATTAGCAAACATAACAGTACAAGGAGCCTAACTAATGATTCTCAATAGAGGGAAAGAAAAAGTTCTGACATCATTTTTTTTTTTTTCTGCTCTGTGTTCACTTTTTTTTTTTTTCCCCTAGACATTTGGGTGATTCTGGACACAGGTGTGGACATGGATATTCAGGGTCTGTGCTCTTCAATAGATAATCTCGTTATAAATGTACAAAAAATTCAAGATACTATTAACATACATAGTAACATAGTAACATAGTTAGTAAGGCCGAAAAAAGACATTTGTCCATCCAGTTCAGCCTATATTCCATCATAATAAATACCCAGATCTACGTCCTTCTACAGAACCTAATAATTGTATGATACAATATTGTTCTGCTCCAGGAAGACATCCAGGCCTCTCTTGAACCCCTCGACTGAGTTCGCCATCACCACCTCCTCAGGCAAGCAATTCCAGATTCTCACTGCCCTAACAGTAAAGAATCCTCTTCTATGTTGGTGGAAAAACCTTCTCTCCTCCAGACGCAAAGAATGCCCCCTTGTGCCCGTCACCTTCCTTGGTATAAACAGATCCTCAGCGAGATATTTGTATTGTCCCCTTATATACTTATACATGGTTATTAGATCGCCCCTCAGTCGTCTTTTTTCTAGACTAAATAATCCTAATTTCGCTAATCTATCTGGGTATTGTAGTTCTCCCATCCCCTTTATTAATTTTGTTGCCCTCCTTTGTACTCTCTCTAGTTCCATTATATCCTTCCTGAGCACCGGTGCCCAAAACTGGACACAGTACTCCATGTGCGGTCTAACTAGGGATTTGTACAGAGGCAGTATAATGCTCTCATCATGTGTATCCAGACCTCTTTTAATGCACCCCATGATCCTGTTTGCCTTGGCAGCTGTTGCCTGGCACTGGCTGCTCCAGGTAAGTTTATCATTAACTAGGATCCCCAAGTCCTTCTCCCTGTCAGATTTACCCAGTGGTTTCCAGTTCAGTGTGTAATGGTGATATTGATTCCCTCTTCCCATGTGTATAACCTTACATTTATCATTGTTAAACCTCATCTGCCACCTTTCAGCCCAAGTTTCCAACTTATCCAGATCCATCTGTAGCAGATGGATCAGAAATCTATGTTAGAACCAAGAATTCCTATTCCTGATTTGTTTTTTGGAGATAGAACTAAGTTTCTAAGTTTCAAAAATAATTGTAAGCTATTTCTGGCCTTGAAACCTCATTCTTCTGGTAATCCTATTCAACAGGTTTTGATTATTATTTCTTTTTTGCGCGGCGACCCTCAAGACTGGGCATTTTCTCTTGCGCCAGGAGACCCTGCATTGAGTAGTGTCGATGCGTTTTTCCTGGCGCTCGGATTGCTGTACGATGAGCCTAATTCAGTGGATCAGGCTGAGAAAAATTTGCTGGCTTTGTGCCAGGGTCAGGATGATATAGAAGTATATTGTCAGAAATTTAGGAAATGGTCAGTACTCACTCAGTGGAATGAATCTGCGCTTGCAGCTTTGTTCAGAAAGGGTCTCTCTGAGGCTGCCTGAGGTTAAACCTGAGCCTATGCAGTGCGATAGGACTATGACTAGAGTTGAACGGCAGGAATACAGACGTCTGAATGGTCTGTGTTTCTACTGTGGTGATTCCACTCATGCTATTTCTGATTGTCCTAAGCGCACTAAGCGGTCCGCTAGGTCTGCCGTCATTGGTACTGTACAGTCCAAATTCCTTCTGTCCATTACCTTGATATGCTCTTTGTCGTCGTTTTCTGTCATGGCGTTTGTGGATTCGGGCGCTGCCCTGAATCTGATGGATTTGGATTATGCTAAACGTTGTGGGTTTTTCTTGGAGTCTTTGCGGTGTCCTATTCCATTGAGAGGAATTGATGCTACACCTTTGGCCAAGAATAAACCTCTATACTGGGCCCAGCTGACCATGTGCATGGCTCCTGCACATCAGGAAGTTATTCGCTTTCTGGTGTTGCATAATCTGCATGATGTGGTCGTGTTGGGGTTGCCATGGCTACAAACCCATAATCCAGTATTGGATTGGAATTCCATGTCGGTATCCAGCTGGGGTTGTCAGGGGGTACATGGTGATGTTCCATTTTTGTCGATTTCGTCATCCACCCCTTCTGAGGTCCCAGAGTTCTTGTCTGATTATCAGGATGTATTTGAAGAGCCCAAGTCCGATGCTCTACCTCCGCATAGGGATTGTGATTGTGCTATCAATTTGATTCCTGGTAGTAAATTCCCTAAAGGTCGATTATTTAATTTATCCGTGCCCGAACACGCCGCTATGCGCAGTTATGTGAAGGAATCCCTGGAGAAGGGACATATTCGCCCATCGTCATCACCACTGGGAGCAGGGTTCTTCTTTGTAGCCAAGAAGGATGGTTCGCTGAGACCGTGTATTGATTACCGCCTTCTTAATAAGATCACTGTTAAATTTCAGTATCCCTTGCCATTGTTATCTGACTTGTTTGCTCGGATTAAGGGGGCTAGTTGGTTCACTAAGATAGATCTTCGTAGTGCGTATAATCTGGTGAGAATCAGGCAAGGAGATGAATGGAAAACTGCATTCAATACGCCCGAGGGTCATTTTGAGTATCTAGTGATGCCGTTCGGACTTGCCAATGCTCCATCTGTGTTTCAGTCTTTTATGCATGACATCTTCCGTGAGTATCTGGATAAATTCCTGATTGTTTACTTGGATGACATTTTGATCTTCTCAGATGATTGGGAGTCTCATGTGAAGCAGGTCAGAATGGTTTTTCAGGTCCTGCGTGCTAACTCTTTGTTTGTGAAGGGATCAAAGTGTCTCTTCGGTGTGCAGAAAGTTTCATTTTTGGGGTTCATCTTTACCCCTTCTACTATCGAGATGGATCCAGTTAAGGTCCAAGCCATCCAGGATTGGATTCAGCCGACATCTCTGAAAAGTCTGCAAAAGTTCCTGGGCTTTGCTAATTTTTATCGTCGCTTCATCTGTAATTTTTCTAGCATTGCCAAACCATTGACCGATTTGACCAAGAAGGGTGCTGATTTGGTTAATTGGTCTTCTGCTGCTGTGGAAGCTTTTCAGGAGTTGAAGCGTCGTTTTTGTTCTGCCCCTGTGTTGTGTCAGCCAGATGTTTCTCTTCCGTTCCAGGTCGAGGTTGATGCTTCTGAGATTGGAGCAGGGGCGGTTTTGTCACAGAGAGGTTCTGATTGCTCAGTGATGAAACCATGTGCTTTCTTTTCCAGGAAGTTTTCGCCCGCTGAGCGTAATTATGATGTGGGCAACCGAGAGTTGCTGGCCATGAAGTGGGCATTCGAGGAGTGGCGTCATTGGCTTGAAGGAGCTAAGCATCTGGTGGTGGTATTGACTGATCATAAGAACTTGACTTATCTCGAGTCTGCCAAGCGCTTGAATCCTAGACAGGCCCGTTGGTCGTTATTTTTTGCCCGCTTCGACTTTGTGATTTCGTACCTTCCGGGCTCTAAAAATGTGAAGGCGGATGCTCTGTCTAGGAGTTTTGTGCCCGACTCTCCGGGTTTATCTGAGCCAGCGGGTATCCTCAAGGAAGGAGTCATTGTGTCTGCCATCTCCCCTGATTTGCGGCGGGTGCTGCAAAAATTTCAGGCGGAGTAAACCTGATCGTTGTCCAGCAGAGAAACTGTTCGTCCCTGATAGGTGGACTAATAAACTTATCTCTGAACTTCATTGTTCGGTGTTGGCTGGTCATCCTGGAATCTTTGGTACCAGAGAGTTAGTGGCTAGATCCTTCTGGTGGCCATCTCTGTCACGGGATGTACGTACTTTTGTGCAGTCCTGTGGGATTTGTGCTAGGGCTAAGCCCTGCTGTTCTCGTGCCAGTGGGTTGCTTTTACCCTTGCCGGTCCCAAAGAGGCCTTGGACACATATTTCGATGGATTTCATTTCTGACCTTCCCGTTTCTCAAAAGATGTCAGTCATTTGGGTGGTCTGTGATCGCTTTTCTAAAATGGTCCATCTGGTGCCCTTGGCTAAATTGCCTTCCTCCTCTGATTTGGTACCTTTGTTCTTTCAGCATGTGGTTCGGTTGCATGGCATTCCTGAGAATATTGTTTCTGACAGAGGTTCCCAGTTTGTTTCAAGGTTTTGGCGAGCCTTTTGTGGTAGGATGGGCATTGACCTATCCTTTTCCTCGGCTTTCCATCCTCAGACTAATGGTCAGACCGAACGAACCAATCAGACCTTGGAAACATATCTGAGATGTTTTGTTTCTGCAGACCAGGATGATTGGGTGTCCTTTTTGCCGTTGGCTGAGTTCGCCCTTAATAATCGGGCCAGCTCGGCTACCTTGGTTTCTCCTTTTTTTTGCAATTCTGGGTTCCATCCTCGTTTCTCTTCAGGACAGGTAGAGTCTTCGGACTGTCCTGGTGTGGATTCTGTGGTGGATAGGTTGCAGCAGATCTGGACTCAGGTAGTGGACAATTTGATCTTGTCCCAGGAGAAAGCTCAACTTTTAGCTAATCGCAGACGCCTTGTGGGTCCCCGACTTCGTGTTGGGGATCTGGTTTGGTTATCTTCTCGTCATATTCCTATGAAGGTTTCCTCTCCTAAATTTAAACCTCGTTTTATTGGTCCGTATAGGATTTCTGAGGTTCTCAATCCTGTGTCTTTTCGTTTGACCCTCCCAGACTCCTTTTCCATACATAATGTATTCCATAGGTCGTTGTTGCGGAGATACGTGGCACCTATGGTTCCATCTTTTGAGCCTCCTGCCCCGGTTTTGGTGGAGGGGGAATTGGAGTATATTGTGGAGAAGATTTTGGATTCTCGTGTTTCTAGACGGAAACTCCAGTATCTGGTTAAATGGAAGGGTTATGCTCAGGAAGATAATTCCTGGGTTTTTGCCTCTGATGTTCATGCTTCCGATCTTGTTCGTGCCTTTCATGCGGCTCATCCTGGTCGGCCTGGGGGCTCTGGTGAGGGTTCGGTGACCCCTCCTCAAGGGGGGGGTACTGTTGTGAATTCTGTGGCTGAATTCACTCCTGTGGTCACAAGTGGTACTGCAGCTTCTGAGCTTCCTCTCTCAGGTGTTCTGGTGAGCTCGTTAGCTGCTTCATTACTTAACTCCGCCTGATGCTGCTATCCTTGCTCCTTGTCAATGTTTCAGTGTTGGATCTGAGCTTCTCCTGATTGTTCCTGTGACCTGCTGCTCTGTATAGCTAAGTGCTTTTTGCTTTTTTGTTGCTTTTTTTCTGTCCAGCTTGTCTTTTGTTTTGCTGGAAGCTCTGAGACGCAAAGGGTGTACCGCCGTGCCGTTAGTTCGGCACGGTGGTTTTTTTTTGCCCCCTTTGCGTGGTTTTGCTTTAGGGTTTTTTGTAGACTGCAAAGTTCGCTTTACTGTCCTCGCTCTGTCCTAGAATATCGGGCCCCACTTTGCTGAATCTATTTCATCCCTACGTTTTGTCTTTTCATCTTACTCACAGTCATTATATGTGGGGGGCTGCCTTTTCCTTTGGGGAATTTCTCTGGGGCAAGTCAGGCCTATTTTTCTATCTTCAGGCTAGCTAGTTTCTTAGGCTGTGCCGAGTTGCCTAGGTAGTTGTTAGGCGCAATCCACAGCCGCTTTTAGTTGTGTTTAGGATAGGATCAGGTGTGCAGTCTACAGAGTTTCCACGTCTCAGAGCTCGTTCTTGTATTTTTGGGTATTTGTCAGATCACTGTGTGCGCTCTGATCGCTAAGCACACAGTGTTTCTGGATTGCCTTCATAACACCTGTCATTAGCAAACATAACAGGACAATCCGCTGCCAGAGGCGAGGGACAATCTTCTGCCAGAGGCGAGGGACAATCCGCTGCCAGAGGTGAGGGACAATCCGGTGCCAGAGGCGAGGGACAATCTGCTGCCAGAGGTGAGGGACAATCTGCTGCCAGAAGCGAGGGACAGTCTGCTGCCAGAGGCGAGGGAGAATCTGCTGCCAGAAGCGAGGGACAGTCTGCTGCCAGAGGCGAGGGAGAATCCGCTGCCAGAGGCGAGGGATAATCTGCTGCCAGAGGCGAGGGAGAATCTGCTGCCAGAAGCGAGGGACAGTCTGCTGCCAGAGGCGAGGGAGAATCTGCTGCCAGAGGCGAGGGAGAATCTGCTACCAGAGGCGAGGGAGAATCTGCTGCCAGAGGCGAGGGAGAATCTGCTGCCAGAGGCGAGGGAGAATCTGCTGCCAGAGGCGAGGGACAATCTGCTGCCAGAGGCGAGGGACAATCTGCTGCCAGAGACGAGGGACAATCTGCTGCCAGAGGCGAGGGACAATCTGCTGCCAGAGGCGAGGGACAATCCGCTGCCAGAGGCGAGGGACCGTCTGCTGCCAGAGACGAGGGACAGTCTGCTGCCAGAGGCGAGGGACAATCTGCTGCCAGAGGCGAGGGACAATCCGGTGCCAGAGGTGAGGGACAGTCTGCTGCCAGAGGTGAGGGACAGTCTGCTGCCAGAGGCGAGGGACAGTCTGCTGCCAGAGGCGAGGGACAGTCTGCTGCCAGAGGCGAGGGACAGTCTGCTGCCAGAGGCGAGGGACAATCTGCTGCCAGAGGCGAGGGACAATCTGCTGCCAGAAGCGAGGGAGAGTCTGCTGCCAGTGGCGAGGGAGAATCCGCTGCCAGAAGCGAAGGACAGTCTGCTGCCAGAGGCGAGGGACAATCTGCTGCCAGAAGCGAGGGACAGTCTGCTGCCAGAGGCGAGGGAGAATCCGCTGCCAGAGGCGAAGGACAGTCTGCTGCCAGAGGCGAGGGACAGTCTGCTGCCAGAGGCGAGGGACAGTCTGCTGCCAGAGGCGAGGGAGAATCCGCTGCCAGAGGCGAGGGACAATCTGCTGCCAGAGGCGAGGGAGAATCTGCTGCCAGAAGCGAGGGACAGTCTGCTGCCAGAGGCGAGGGAGAATCTGCTGCCAGAGGCGAGGGAGAATCTGCTGCCAGAGGCGAGGGAGAATCTGCTGCCAGAGGCGAGGGAGAATCTGCTGCAGAGGCGAGGGACAGTCTGCTGCCAGAGGCGAGGGACAGTCTGCTGCCAGAGGCGAGGGACAATCTGCTGCCAGAGGCGAGGGACAATCTGCTGTCAGAAGCGAGGGAGAGTCTGCTGCCAGAGGCGAGGGAGAATCCGCTGCCAGAGGCGAGGGACAATCCGCTGCCAGAGGCGAGGGACAGTCTGCTGCCAGAGGCGAGGGACAATCCGCTGCCAGAGGCGAGGGACAATCTTCTGCCAGAGGCGAGGGACAATCCGCTGCCAGAGGCGAGGGACAATCTTCTGCCAGAGGTGAGGGACAATCTTCTGCCAGAGGCGAGGGACAATCTGCTGCCAGCGGCGAGGGACAATGTTGTGAATTCTGTGGCTGAATTCACTCCTGTGGTCACAAGTGGTACTGCAGCTTCTGAGCTTCCTCCCTCAGGTGTTCTGGTGAGCTTGTTAACTGCTTCATTACTTAACTCCGCCTGATGCTGCTATCCTTGCTCCTTGTCAATGTTTCAGTGTTGGATCTGAGCTTCTCCTGATTGTTCCTGTGACCTGCTGCTCTGTATAGCTAAGTGCTTTTTGCTTTTTTGTTGCTTTTTTTCTGTCCAGCTTGTCTTTTGTTTTGCTGGAAGCTCTGAGACGCAAAGGGTGTACCGCCGTGCCGTTAGTTCGGCACGGTGGGTTTTTTTTGCCCCCTTTGCGTGGTTTTGCTTTAGGGTTTTTTGTAGACTGCAAAGTTCGCTTTACTGTCCTCGCTCTGTCCTAGAATATCGGGCCCCACTTTGCTGAATCTATTTCATCCCTACGTTTTGTCTTTTCATCTTACTCACAGTCATTATATGTGGGGGGCTGCCTTTTCCTTTGGGGAATTTCTCTGGGGCAAGTCAGGCCTATTTTTCTATCTTCAGGCTAGCTAGTTTCTTAGGCTGTGCCGAGTTGCCTAGGTAGTTGTTAGGCGCAATCCACAGCCGCTTTTAGTTGTGTTTAGGATAGGATCAGGTGTGCAGTCTACAGAGTTTCCACGTCTCAGAGCTCGTTCTTGTATTTTTGGGTATTTGTCAGATCACTGTGTGCGCTCTGATCGCTAAGCACACAGTGTTTCTGGATTGCCTTCATAACACCTGTCATTAGCAAACATAACAGGACAATCCGCTGCCAGAGGCGAGGGACAATCTTCTGCCAGAGGCGAGGGACAATCCGCTGCCAGAGGTGAGGGACAATCCGGTGCCAGAGGCGAGGGACAATCTGCTGCCAGAGGTGAGGGACAATCTGCTGCCAGAAGCGAGGGACAGTCTGCTGCCAGAGGCGAGGGAGAATCTGCTGCCAGAAGCGAGGGACAGTCTGCTGCCAGAGGCGAGGGAGAATCCGCTGCCAGAGGCGAGGGACAATCTGCTGCCAGAGGCGAGGGAGAATCTGCTGCCAGAAGCGAGGGACAGTCTGCTGCCAGAGGCGAGGGAGAATCTGCTGCCAGAGGCGAGGGAGAATCTGCTGCCAGAGGCGAGGGAGAATCTGCTGCCAGAGGCGAGGGAGAATCTGCTGCCAGAGGCGAGGGAGAATCTGCTGCCAGAGGCGAGGGACAATCTGCTGCCAGAGGCGAGGGACAATCTGCTGCCAGAGACGAGGGACAATCTGCTGCCAGAGGCGAGGGACAATCTGCTGCCAGAGGCGAGGGACAATCCGCTGCCAGAGGCGAGGGACCGTCTGCTGCCAGAGACGAGGGACAGTCTGCTGCCAGAGGCGAGGGACAATCTGCTGCCAGAGGCGAGGGACAATCCGGTGCCAGAGGTGAGGGACAGTCTGCTGCCAGAGGGGAGGGACAGTCTGCTGCCAGAGGCGAGGGACAGTCTGCTGCCAGAGGCGAGGGACAGTCTGCTGCCAGAGGCGAGGGACAGTCTGCTGCCAGAGGCGAGGGACAATCTGCTGCCAGAGGCGAGGGACAATCTGCTGCCAGAAGCGAGGGAGAGTCTGCTGCCAGTGGCGAGGGAGAATCCGCTGCCAGAAGCGAAGGACAGTCTGCTGCCAGAGGCGAGGGACAATCTGCTGCCAGAAGCGAGGGACAGTCTGCTGCCAGAGGCGAGGGAGAATCCGCTGCCAGAGGCGAAGGACAGTCTGCTGCCAGAGGCGAGGGACAGTCTGCTGCCAGAGGCGAGGGACAGTCTGCTGCCAGAGGCGAGGGAGAATCCGCTGCCAGAGACGAGGGACAATCTGCTGCCAGAGGCGAGGGAGAATCTGCTGCCAGAAGCGAGGGACAGTCTGCTGCCAGAGGCGAGGGAGAATCTGCTGCCAGAGGCGAGGGAGAATCTGCTGCCAGAGGCGAGGGAGAATCTGCTGCCAGAGGCGAGGGAGAATCTGCTGCAGAGGCGAGGGACAATCTGCTGCCAGAGGCGAGGGACAATCTGCTGCCAGAGACGAGGGACAATCTGCTGCCAGAGGCGAGGGACAATCTGCTGCCAGAGGCGAGGGACAATCCGCTGCCAGAGGCGAGGGACAATCCGCTGCCAGAGGCGAGGGACCGTCTGCTGCCAGAGACGAGGGACAGTCTGCTGCCAGAGGCGAGGGACAATCTGCTGCCAGAGGCGAGGGACAATCCGGTGCCCGGGGGGAGGGACAATCTGCTGCCAGAGGCGAGGGACAGTCTGCTGCCAGAGGCGAGGGACAGTCTGCTGCCAGAGGCGAGGGACAGTCTGCTGCCAGAGGCGAGGGACAGTCTGCTGCCAGAGGCGAGGGACAGTCTGCTGCCAGAGGCGAGGGACAATCTGCTGCCAGAGGCGAGGGACAATCTGCTGCCAGAAGCGAAGGACAGTCTGCTGCCAGAGGCGAGGGACAATCTGCTGCCAGAAGCGAGGGACAGTCTGCTGCCAGAGGCGAGGGAGAATCCGCTGCCAGAGGCGAAGGACAGTCTGCTGCCAGAGGCGAGGGACAGTCTGCTGCCAGAGGCGAGGGACAGTCTGCTGCCAGAGGCGAGGGAGAATCCGCTGCCAGAGGCGAAGGACCGTCTGCTGCCAGAGGCGAGGGACAATCTGCTGCCAGAAGCGAGGGACAGTCTGCTGCCAGAGGCGAGGGACAATCCGCTGCCAGAGGCGAGGGACAATCTGCTGCCAGTGGCGAGGGAGAATCCGCTGCCAGAGGTGAAGGACAGTCTGCTGCCAGAGGCGAGGGACCGTCTGCTGCCAGAAGTCTTATTTTTTTGCAGGCGGAGTTGTAGTTTGAATTACACCATTTATTTTGCTATTCAATATACTGAAAAGTGGAAAAAAAATTCAAGCACAGTCAAATTGCTCAAGCACACCATTAATTTTAGGGTTTTGCTTTTATAGTGCACAAAGGGACTTGGAAAGCCGATTCTCCGGGTCAGCACAATTGCTGCGATACCAAATCTGAATACTTTTGTTTGCAATTTAACTATTGAAAATAAATTCTGAAATTTGTAAAATAAAATATATCTCCCGCGTTGCTATTTTCTGAGACCCATAATGTTTTCATTCTCATGTAATGGTGCCATATGAAGGCTTGATGTTTGCGCCACGAGCTGCTGGTTTTATTGGTAACATTCTAGGTTAGATATAACCTTTTGGTCACTTGCTACTGCATTTTTTTGTGGTATTGCAGCAGCAAAAAAAAAAAAAATCACAATTCTGACAATTTGATATTTTTTTCTAGTTACGCTGTTACCGATTAGATTTTGATCGATCAGGCTTTTACAGATGCAGCAATAAAAATATGTTACGTTTTTACTGTTTATTTTGTTTATTTCTAAAGGAGGAAAAGGAAAGTGATTTGAGCATTTAGTTTTTTATGCTTTTAAAACCTTGCGATGTACAATAGGAGCTGAATCTGCGATTGTCTGTTCCCCTGTACTGAGCAATGCGATGCTATGGTAGAGCAGTATCTAGCAGAAATCACCACCGCACGCTGGGCTTCAAAGGAGCACCCTCATGGCAGGCACAGGAACGTCCAACTGACATGGCGACCCACTGGCACTCTGCCATCTAGGCACATCTAGGCATCTATTTAAGAAGGTGCACCCCCAGGCCGCCTAGTGTAAATGTTGCTGTCTCATACTGACAGTGGTATTTAACAAGTTAACACCTGCAGTTGTAGGTCCGCTATTAGAAGCAGATGATGGCTGAACAACACAACCATCATCTGCTGGGCTCATGAACTGAGCATACTTCAAAGATGAGGACCCAACATAGGATTTACATTTACATCATATGTCTGTAAAGGGTTAAAAATGGACCTCCGATCGGTCTAAATATATACTAGAATGTTTGAGAGCAGAATGTCGGACCTGCAAGGACCTAGCCTCAAAGTGTAGAAGCCCACCTTAGATTTTCATAGAAAGTGCATGTATCACATCCTGAACTGATGTCCATAGGCAGGAAGGTTATCTCCCCTCGCAACTGCCACGCGTGGCTGATATTATGTGGAAGCGGATAGAGGGTTATAGACTGGAAATAGTGAAAGTGTAAAGCTGGAGGTTAGTGGGCCCTAATCATGGCCCATAGAACAGTCCAATATCTGGAGTCTAATGCTGCTCAATGCTGTTCTGCAGGTATCATGGCCGTCTCCTGGTGCGCCCTCATTCTTCTCCTGGGATCCCTGGCTGTCACACAGGTCGCTGAAGGTAAAATATCAGATCTCTCCGAGATGCCAGGAGACATGAAGAGTGTCAGCATTGTAAAAGCTGCATCTAAAGTAACCCTGTCAAGAAGGTTCAAAGCGACGCTCCTGTAGCGGCCAATATTCTGCCTTCAATCAGCACAACCCGTCATCTCCCAGCCCATGTTCTGCCACTGGGTTCTCCGCATTTGCTTCTTCTACAGGTCCTCCCATGTGTCCAGAACATGACACTGTGCTAGCCTTCTCTTATACACAATAATAAAGATGGAGACAAGGTCACATCCAGCTAATCAGGGGCTGAGGAAGGGACCTTGTGTCCTCCTTGTGGTCTGGGGCAAACCCTGCCGATATGCCATATGTGTTGGGCAGGTATGGTCCATGCTGGAAGTTCACTATTTCACGACACTGTTTTTTTTTTAGGTAAGACACGGTCCAGCTGCCCAAATGGCTGGTTCTACTACAAGGCAAACTGCTATGGCTACTTCCGCTATCCATTAACTTGGTCTGAGGCCGAGGTAAGAAGAAGACACAAGACCCATCTGTTGGGAGTTGTGCTCCTGCACATCAGATGTTTGGACTGAAAGGAATAGATTTCTAGGGTCCAGTCTGAGATGAGCGGATGGATGTGTGTCCTGCTGCCCAGCTGCCGGGTACTTCTGTCGGTGACCTAATGCCGCAATTCAAAAATACCAAAGCGGAACATGAGGTTCTTAGTTTACCATTCGATGAGACTGTATGTAGCCTCTGCCACATAACCTTTCAGTGGGTCCTGAACCTTTTTACACTGTATACATTATAAGTAGGTCTCAGACCTAATGAGATTGGTATATTTACTTTGAAAATCCATGTCAAAATGGCTGTATAACTCTAACATAAAAATGAGTAATAGGAGTACAGAAATACAATGAAAGGGCTAAAAGCTAAGCCATGTCTGCCTAAGGTCACCACAGTGTCAGGTTCTTGAAGACGACTTACCGAGCTCTGAAATGTTTCTGGACCCCTACATTCATTCATGTTTTCGCAGCCAATATGTAAATGAGGCTAATTGTCAATCATCAGTATTCCTAGGTATATTTAGTTGTATTTACTGATAAATCATCGCGACTGATCTGACACACAGAGCCGACTCCCTCCAGTGAGTGATATGAGCTGGCGCCTCAGGGACAGCCTCCAGCAGTGTGAATAGTTCCTCCCATACTGAGGCCCCGCCCCGGTCAATATTAACTGCTTTCCAGGCCTTCCTTCCATACTGACAGTTTAGTTACTTGTAGTCTATATTCTCTGTGATTTCTTTATAGACTGACACATGATGGCATACATTTCAGGATCAGGGTCTGGACGTCCAGATAAGATCATTATTTACAGATATGGAGAAGCTGGATGACCCTCCCCTTTAATTGTGACATGGGGAGATTTATGGTGTAGGATTTGCGTGAAGCAGAACACATGGCTGATGGATGGTAGTCCCATCCATCTGCCTATAGTCCAGTCCCAGTGCCGGCCCATTGCAGACACCTTGCTCCTGTCCTCTCAAGCTCTCCACATCTCAGCAGAAATCTTGTATCCACCATCTACCCACAGTTTGACTGCCAAGCCTATGGCCACGGGGCTCATCTGGCATCGATCATGGATTCTGCAGAAGCCGATATCATTGCCTCCCACATATCTGCCTACCAGAAGAACCAGCCAGTGTGGATAGGACTTCACGACCCCGAGCAGGTGATAGCATATGGCACTCTGTGGGTGGTGTGGTGGGTGGGGGTCTTCTCTGTAAGAAGTGATGATTATATGTATCAGTGCCCAGCAGACTACAATACAGGCAGGACACTTTAATGTACAAGCTTTATCATTTTCAGAATCGTCGCTGGAAGTGGAATGATGGATCCATGTACAACTTCCGCTCATGGCAACCCAACCAACCAGATAACAATAATGGAATAGAATATTGTGGAGAGCTGTCATGTAGAGAAAGTAAGTGACCCCAAACCTCATAGATATGTTATCTACCATTCCCATCCCGCTGTGTCTTCTACGTAAGTTACTCTGGAGAAGATCAGTAAAACAAAGCTTAAGCAGCAGTGGAAAATGTCCACTGAAACTAACGAGCTCATAGAAGCCATCTGTCCATCCAAAGTATTATGCTTAATCAAGAGGGGAGGGATTGGGGCACCCTAGAAGTCCATTGCACCATGTATTCCGCACATAGTGTGCCCCTATGCCCACTGTGTTTGTGACTTCACCCAGCAGAATGTAGAGTTTCTCTCGCTCCGTGGAGCAGATCTAGGAAGAGAAGTGAGTATTCTGAGTTTGGGTCAAACTGGCTTTAGCAGTTATTCCTTAGTCCCCTTCTATAATGATATGGTCTTGGACTAGTACTACGTACGTAGGCTGTGAGTAGCACCTTCTTCTGGAGAGCTATCTCGCTCAGCAGGACATGTTGGAGGAGTTCTGATGGAGAAAACGCTTGCACAATTCCCCATCAAATATTTTTGTCGAACAATAACCTTCAAAAATCCCAAACTGAACACAATGCTCACAAACAACACAAATAAACACCCTACCACATTAAAACACATAAAAAAGTACAGATGTGGGAGGCTGACGATAAATTACTACAATTCAGTTGTGTTGTGCAATACAGTCACACTTGCAAGAGATTATAACCCAAAAATCACACTCCTCAGAGGTACCAGAGAGCACGAAATGTGAGGTACTCAAGCAAAGGTAGTCCATAATTGATGGCTGCTAACCAAATATCAGCAATTACATGTGAATAGATGGTGACAATTCAAGAATGACACCGAACACTTCCAGCCATAAGCAATGTGGAACCATGAGAGCCAATGGTTAAATCAAAGGATTGTATCCAAACATAGACTGGCGGTGGAGCTGGTAGAGTTTTCTTCTGATGGTAGATATATATTGTATATACACAGATAAACACATATATACAAAAATATACGGAGATAGTATCATGGTTCCACCCCTCAGTGTGTCTGGAATGCAGTATTTTGATTGACAGCTCAGTTGGCCAGTCTGGTGGAGGGGCTTGCTGAACTTTCACTATATTGATTGATGGCTGTAAAACCTGAGACTGGGAGGCTCTGGCTTTCTCCAGGTGTTAATTATCCCAGGTGATTGCCGTGCTACTTACTTAGATAACTGTGCTGTTACTTCCAGACCTCTGCCAGATGAACATTCAGCTACTTTGTGGTTTGTCTCTCGGCCCCTTGCATTCTGTTAGTACATCTTTCACTGCCTGACCTTGGACCTCATTCTGTCCAACCATATGTTTACCCCTTCAGCCCTGATCCGCTATTCTCCCAGTACTCTGACCTCAGAATGTTACCTGACTACGCCTTTGTCTCTTCCTTCTCTTTATGGCATACCCTCAGGGGCGCACCTATCATGAGGCAACTTGAGTCGGTTGCCTCAGGCGGCGCCACCTGCTGATAAAAAGGGGGGCAGCATCTGCAGGGGGCCATTTTTTCAGATGCCGGCTTGTGCCGGCATTTGGCCGCTCTTCTCTCCCTGACATTCTGCTGTCTCCTGCTGTGCCGCTGCCCACTTCATACTGGGGGAATATGCACTTAAATGATTATGGGTGTGCGGCAGCTTTTACCCTCCGGGTTCAGCAACTCAGAGAGGGGAGGTGTCTTCCTGCAGGAGAAGAACGCTCGCCAATGAACGCTCTCACATCACTGACAGAAAAGCTGATTAGCCAGTGCTCCTGTCCTACGGCATGGCGCGTCTTTGAAGGGAAGAGGTGAGAGCCAGGAAATAAGATCAGAGCAGTCACCTGTGCTTGAAGATACAGAGGAGAAGCAGCTCCAATCGACAAGGCGACAGATCTCCTGCTGGGCAGTCCCAGCACAGAGAGTGGGTGTGGGGCTCAGCTGCTGTGAGCAGTGGAAGCTGCACATGTACACCAGCCCTCACCCCTGTAGCACAGATGAGTGTGTGTCTCCATGTGTCTGTGTGTGGGGGGGAGGTTGGGTGTCTGTGGGTTGTGTGTGTGTGGGTTGTATTTCTATATGTGAGTTGTGTGTGTATGGGTTGTGTATGTGTATGGGTTGTTTCTCTCTGTGTGGGTTGTGTGTCTGTGTGTGGGTTGTGTACGTGTGTGGGTTGTGTCTCTCTGTGGTGTATTGTGTGTGTGTGTCGGTGTGGGTTCTGTCTGTTTGTGGGTTGTGTCTGCGTGTGTGGGAGTTGTGTGTGTGTGTGGGGGCTGTGTCTGCTTGTGTGTTTAGATATGTTTTGAGTATACTGAAGTGTGTGTATATACACTTGTCCTGCATGCATGTTCTGTGTATATGATTTGTACCTGCTGTGCATCTGTTATATAACATAGTAACATAGTTAGCAAGGCCTAAAAAAGACATTTGTCCATCCAGTTCAGCCTATATTCCATCATAATAAATCCCCAGATCTACGTCCTTCTACAGAACCTAATAATTGTATGATACAATATTGTTCTGCTCCACGAAGACATCCAGGCCTCTCTTGAACTCGACTGAGTTCGCCATCACCTCCTCCTCAGGCGAGGAATTCCAGATTCTCACTGCCCTAACAGTAAAGAATCCTCTTCTATGTTGGTGGAAAAACCTTCTCTCCTCCAGACGCAGAGAATGCCCCCTTGTGCCCGTCACCTTCCTTGGTATAAACAGATCCTCAGCGAGATATTTGTATTGTCCCCTTATATACTTATACATGGTTAGTAGATCACCCCTCGGTCGTCTTTTTTCTAGACTAAATAATCCTAATTTTGCTAATCTCTCTGAGTATTGTAGTTCACCCATCCCCTTTATTAATTTTGTTGCCCTCCTTTGTACTCGCTCTAGTTCCATTATATCCTTCCTGAGCATCGGTGCCCAAAACTGGACACAGTACTCCATGTGCGGTCTAACTAGGGATTTGTACAGAGGCAGTATAATGTTCTCATCATGTGTATCCAGACCTCTTTTAATGCACCCCATGATCCTGTTTGCCTTGGCAGCCCCTGCCTGGCACTGGCTGCTCCAGGTACGCTTATCATTAACTAGGATCTCCAAGTTTCCAACTTATCCAGATCCATCTGTAGCAGAATACTATCTTCTCTTGTATTGACTGCTTTTCATAGTTGTGCATCATCTGCAAATATTGATATTTTACTGTGATAGTCTATGTGCACACGTCAGGATTCTTTGCTGAAATTTCCTGAACAAAATTTGACTTTTCCGCAGGAAATCCGCATGCATTTTTATAGCGTTTTTCTCACATTTTTAGCGCGTTTTTTTGTGCGGATTTTTTGCGTTTTTTTCCAGTAGCTTCACAACGCATTAAATAGCGGGAAATCCGCAAACAATCCACAAAATTAATGAACATGCTGCGTTTTTTACACGATTATTTTTTTTTTGCGGAAAAAAACGCAACATGTGCACAAAAATTGCTGATTGCATTCTATTAATAGGATGCTTAATGGAGGTGTTTTTTTTCGCGGTTTTATCACGTTTTTATAGCGAAAAAAATGCGAAAAATCCAGAACGTGTGCACACAGCCTAAACCTTCTACCAGATTGTTGATAAATATGTTGAAGAGAACAGGTCCAAACACCGACCCCTGCGGTACCCCACTGATCACAGCGACCCAGTTAGAGAATATTATTATTATTTATTGTTATAGCGCTCTTTATTCCATGGCACTTTACATGTGAGGAGGGGTATACATAATAAAAACAAGTACAATAATCTTGAACAATACAAGTCATAACTGGTACAGGAGGAGAGAGGACCCTGCCCGCGAAGGCTCACAATCTACAAGAGATGGGTGGGGATACAGGAGGAGAGAGGACCCTGCCCGCGAGGGCTCACAATCTACAAGGGATGGGTGAGGATACAGGAGGAGAGAGGACCCTGCCCGCGAAGGCTCACAATCTACAAGAGATGGGTGGGGATACAGGAGGAGAGAAGACCCTGCCCGCGAGGGCTCACAATCTACAAGGGATGGGTGAGGATACAGGAGGAGTGAGGACCCTGCCTGCGAGGGCTCACAATCTACAAGGGAAGGGTGAGGATACAGGAGGAGGGAGGACCCTGCCCGCGAGGGCTCACAATCTACAAGGGATGGGTGAGGATACAGGAGGAGAGAGGACCCTGCTCGCGAGGGCTCACAATCTACAAGGGATGGGTGAGTATACAGTAGGCAAGGGTAGAGCTGGTCGTGCAGCGGTTTGGTCGATCAGTGGTTACTGCAGGTTGTAGGCTTGTCGGAAGAGGTGGGTCTTCAGGTTCTTTTTGAAGGTTTCGATGGTAGGTGAGAGTCTGATGTGTTGTGGTAGAGGGTTCCAGAATAGGGCTGTCACGATATGGTATGAATTATCATAAGTAGTTCTCTTGCTAGCCTGCGTGGGCTAAGCCCCCCTTCTTGGAGTGATGCTGCAACAGTTTGTAGCTTCAAATTCCTGGCTTTCAACTCCCAAGCCCCCCTTCCCTTTCATTCAGCCAAGAGCTGCTTTGCCAATGTACTGGGGAGTTTTATGGCTGAGAGGTATTTACGACTAGGCTCAAATCTTCCTCTAGCAGAGAAGTGTCTAGAAGTTTCTAGGATCCATGAAAGATTCTTTGTTTGGTTTTTGTACGATATTATGCACAATGTTTACGTTAAGAACACGAAAATATATATTCGTATTCCCACTCGGTGTATCTACTCATCCCTTGAAACTCGGGCCTCTAACTCCATCTGGTAAAGAAGTAGGGATGTCTCTTTAAATATGTATCCAAGATAGGACATATTTGATCTCATTAGAATGCTCACGTTAATCCGAGATGAATGATGGGTTTGTTAGGACTATGACATGTTTTGTAGCGGAGTTATAGAAATTAGATATAGATTAGAATAAAATGAGTTAACTGAAGAGGTAGGAGGGACGAGGTGATCCAACCCCTTTCTGGGATGTTACAGGCTTAGCTATAACTGTCTGCACACATCCCCAGCTTTTTCTTTGTCCTATTTTCCTGGAAGAGCTGAGCACATCCCATGAGCTGGGACGTATGGAAAACTGCACTAGCCTGGGTGCCTGCCATGCTTTGAACATGTGAGTGTTATCTTTTCTCCTTTATTCCCTTTATGTTATAATTACCCGTGCACATATTTGCAATTGTCTCATTTGTAACATCTTTATAAAATATTTTTGATAAAGCACTGCCTAATTTTTATGGAATATAATATTTAATATTAGTTCGTTCTCCTGTTCTAAACCGTACCCTAAGTCTTCTGAAGGGAAATATGCTACTGTTGTGTTGGGTTAGCTTCGGACCCGTTTAATCGAAGCTGGTGGCAGCGAGAGTGTGCTGACTTTTGGGTTATGCTGAAGCGACTGCGGCGTTGATAATTATTGTTCCTGCCTGAGTGGGAGTAGTTTATCGCGTCGCTGCAGCGTGCCCAATAGCCAGAACATAGCAGGCAGTCTTTCTGACGACTAGTTACCCAGGGTGCAGTACCTAATCTGACATGAGAGTAAGGGGGCGCCAGAGAGCTGCAAGTGTTAAGTGGAACTGTAAGCGGGATATACATAAATCCCTGCAGTTTGTGGTATATTGAAAGCAGTGGGATACCTAGAATAAACCCCTGCTGTAAACTAAGAGGTCAATAGCCTTGTGTGTGTTTTCTCATCACATTGTTAGCAGTGGAGGGATAACTAAGATAAAACCCCCTGCACATGTGATAGCCGTCTGTTGGCCCAAAGCCACCCCGACCCGTGACGTAGGGGTGACGGTCACGGTGTGAATTGTGACAAATTGGTGGCAGCGGTCAGGGGATTCCTGACAAGGGGTGATGCGCGAGAGAAATCTTGTATACGATTGTGGGAAGAGGAGATAAGAGGGGAGTGGAGAAGGAGATCTTGTGAGGATCGGAGGTTGCGTGTAGGTAAGTACCTGGAGATGAGGTCACAGATGTATGGAGGAGACAGGTTGTGGATGGCTTTGTACGTCATGGTTAGGGTTTTGTAGTGGAGTCTCTGGGCAATGGGGAGCCAGTGAAGGGATTGACAGAGGGGAGAGGCCGGGGAATAGCGGGGGGACAGGTGGATTAGTCGGGCAGCAGAGTTTAGAATAGATTGGAGGGGTGCGAGAGTGTTAGAGGGGAGGCCACAGAGCAGGAGGTTGCAGTAGTCAAGGCGAGAGATGATGAGGGCATGGACTAGGGTTTTTGCAGATTCTTGGTTGAGGAATGAACGGATTCGTGAAATATTTTTGAGTTGAAGTTGGCAGGAAGTGCAAAGGGCTTGGATATGTGGTTTAAAAGAGAAATCAGCGTCAAGGATTACCCCGAGGCAGCGAGCTTGTGGGACTGGGGAGAGTGGGCAGCCATTTACTGTAATGGATAGTGTCATGGGGGGGGGGGTCGCGTGAGATGGGGGAAAGATGATGAATTCTGTTTTGTCCATGTTAAGTTTGAGAAATCTAGCGGTGAAGAAGGATGAAACAGCGGACAGACATTGAGGGATTCTGGTTAGTAGGGAGGTGATATCTGGTCAAGAGATGTAGATCTGTGTGTCATCAGCATAGAGATGATACTGAAAGCCATGAGATTCTATGAGCTGTCCCAGGCCAAAGGTGTAAATGGAGAAGAGCAGGGGTCCTAGAACTGAACCTTGTGGGACTCTGACAGATAGGGGGCGCGGTGAGGAGGTGGTGTGTGAGTGGGAGACGCTGAATGTCCGGTCTGTTAGGTATGATGAGATCCAGGATAGGGCCAAGTCTGTGATGCCAAGGGATGAGAGGGTCTGTAATAATAGGGAATGGTCCACTGTGTCAAAGGCAGCCGACAGGTCCAGGAGGAGGAGGAGGACAGAGTAGTGTCGCTTGCTCTTGGTGGTTAAGAGGTCATTGGTGACCTTGGTTAGGGCAGTTTCAGTGGAATGGTGTGACCAGAAGCCAGATTGTAAGTGGTCGAAGAGGGAGCAAGAAGAGAGATGGGAGGACAGTTCAAGGTAAACGTGTTGTTCCAGTAGTTTGGAGGCATAAGGGAGAAGTGATATAGGGCGATAGCTAGATACAGAGGATGGGTCAAGAGAAGGCTTTTTGAGGATAGGTGTGATGGAGGCATGTTTAAAGCTTGAGGGGAAAACACCAGTTGTTATTGATAGGTTGAAGAGATGGGTTAGGGTTGGGATGAAGACTGTGGTGAGGTTTGGGATGAAGTGGGATGGGAGTGGGTCAAGTGCACAGGTGGTGAGATGCGATCTTGAGAGTAGAGTGGAGAGTCGATCTTCTGTAATGGTGGAGAAGTTGGTTTTGGAGGTGGAGGGCTGGGAAGTCGGGAGGAAGGGCTCTGGAGGTTGTTGACCGAAACTGTCTCTGATGCCATCAATCTTCTGCTTGAAAAATGAGGCAATATACCATATTGTATATATACCAAGAATATACCATTTATAACCACCCTCTGCTTTCTATCACTGAGCCAGTTACTTACCCATTTACACACATTTTCCCCCAGACCCAGCATTCTCATTTTGTGTACCAACCTCTTGTGTGACACGGTATCAAATGCTTTGGAAAAATCAAGATATACCACGTCCAATTACTCACCTTGGTCCAGTCTATAGCTTACCTCTTCATAAAAACTGATTAGATTGGTTTAACAGAAGCGATTCCTCATAAACCCATGCTGATATGGAGTTACACAGTTAGGCTGCCGTCACACTATCAGTATTTGGTCAGTATTTTACATCAGTATTTGTAAGCCAAAACCAGGGGTGGAACAATTAGAGGAAAAGTATAATAGAAACATATGCACCACTTCTGCATTTATCATCCACTCCTGGTTTTGGCTTACAAATACTGATGTAAAATACTGACCAAATACTGCTAGTATGACGGCAGCCTTATACTCATTGAGATAATCCAGAATAACATCCCTCAGAAACCCTTCAAATATTTTACCAACAATAGAGGTTAGACTTACTGGCCTAAAATTTCCAGGGTCACTTTTAGAGCCCTTTGTGAATATTGGTACCACATTTGCTATGCGCCAGTCCTGTGGAACAGACCCCGTCCATAAGAAGAATTTAAGTCCGCATTTACACGGTCCTCTCCCCTCTGTACCAGTCTGTCACTGTAAATTTATGTACTGTAAACGACATCTATAACCCTGTATGTAACCCTTTCACATGTACAGCACCATGGAATTAATGGTGCTATATAAATAAATAATAATAATAAATATAAGAAATAATGGTTTATCTATTACATTACTTAGTTCTCTTAGTACTCGTGGGTGTATGCCATCCGGACCCGGAGATTTATCTATTTTATTCATATTTAGCCGGTTTCGCACCTCTTCTTGGGTTAGATTGGTGACCCTTAATATAGGGTTTTCTTTGTCTCTCGGCACTTCACCTAGCATTTCATTTTCCACTGTGGAGAAGAAGGTGTTTAATATATTAGCTTTTTCCTCGTCATCTACAACCACTCTTTCCTACACTTTCACTTATGATTCTTTTACTATTGATATAGTTGAAGAACAGTTTGGGATTAGTTTTACTCTCCTTAGCAATGTGCTTCTCAGTGTCCTTTTTGGCAGCTTTAATTAGTTTTTTAGATAAAGTATTTTTCTCCCTATGGTTTTTAGAGCTTCAGCGGTGCCATCCTGCTTTAGTAGTGCAAATGCTTTCTTTCTACTGTTAATTGCCCCTCTTAGTTCTTTGTTTAGCCACATTGGGTTTTTCCTATTTCTTGTCCTTTTATTCCCACAAGGTATAAACCGCTTTGTGTGTACTAAGGACATGTATGATGTGCGTTTATGTGTGACTATATGATGTGTATAAGAAGAAGAAGGCTAGCACTCGACTTCTGTGGAGGTGACGGTGCTAGTGAACGGAGCCAGTAGTCCCATCGATAGTAAAATATATAATCACTGCACTCGTACAGGAGGTTTGCTTCAAATGAATAATTTATTGGTGAAGAGTGAGGCGACAGGATAAAAAAATTAACATTTCGGTTAATCAAGTGGATCGCCCCCCCCTGTAGGGCAATGGGGTACTCGGATCCGGGCCCTTCTTCTGTACTCAGTGGGGATGTCACAGTGGCTGACCCGGTCCGTGGCCCAAGGGGGACGTCCGTTGAAAATGAGGGAAAGGTTTTTAAAGGGATAATGTTTGTGACACCACCTGTGGTCTTCGGTCAGGATGACCGACGCTGCTTAGGGGTCCGCTGGGGTGATGTTATAGCAGCTAGATGGTATACCTTCCCACAGGTCAAGTATGTCCCCAGGGCTTCCCAGAGTGTAGATGGTGGATAGTGGATGATGTAAGGCACAGTGACTAACGAGGACTCAAGGTTGCAGTCTCTTTACCTTTACTGAAGGCTTCAGCATCCACAGTCCAGAGTAGGGACCACAGGGTAGGCAGAGTCCGGCCGGTCTGAAGGCAAATCCAGAGTCCCCTTATCCAGGTGGAATTCAATAGCCTTCCTCTAGCGCCTGGGGTTTGTAGTCCCTCTCTGCTGAGCAACTCGGTGAGGTCCTCACAACTATTGTAGATGTTAAGTCTCTTTCTCTCTGTCCCCCTGATGGATAGGACAAACTTGTATGACTGGTGGCTTGAGGCTTTTTATAGGGACCCTAGAGACGCCCCAGCCCCCACAAGTTGCCACCCTGCCTCCTGGGTATATGGTCGGGCAGCCAACGTGGAATCAACTGTCCTGCCAGTCTCTGAAGTAACGGCATAAAGATCCTTACTCCCTCTGTGTTCTGGCTACTGGTACTGCGCTTCAGAAGGAGGCAGCCTGCTTCTAGCTGGTCTCCCGCTGATATTCCTCTCCTGTTGCTATGACTTCGTTTCTCACTCACTGCAACACAATTCCTTTCAATGTCTCTTCCTTGGAATGCTGCCGTATGGGATGCAGGTGCAGCTCCTTGTACCCTCGACTTCCGCAGGCCGCAGTCTGGAGCTGGCTGGAACCCACTCCATCCAGCTTCTGCCAAACTCGGTCGGGACTCACTGACTATCTTCTACTCCCTCTAGTCAGCTTCGTTCTCACTTCCTAACCAGCCCACCAGTTTTACCTAAGTGTGAGAAGTGCCCTAATAGAAAGAAGCATGGCCCCCCTGGCGGACTGGAGTGTGAAGTGTGTTTTGTGGTTGTGATACCTGGACAGAAGATCTCCTTCATTGCCTTCAGACGTAACATCACTCCACTGGTGGAAGAATAACATTACTGCAACGACCAGGACTCTGGGGCACTGCACAATGGCCTTGATCACAATGTCGCCTTTCGTAGGTTCTTTTCTAGAATTTGAACATGTAGTATCGTTGAGATAGATAAATATGAGGGTGTATACATAAAATCATTGGTATTTGGTTCTGAAAAAAAGACACGTCCGTGTTTGAATGGAGTTACTGTGCTGGCCGGCGTTGGTGATACAGTGGAAATGCTGAGATATATTTATCCAGGCAAGGAGAATTTTTAGAGGGTTTGGAAACAAGTCTGTTGGTGGCGCAGCTGTGCCTGCAGATCAGGCAGTTTCCCTAGAGTTGCTGCAGGAGCCAGCGTTGGTGGCTAAGGCCTCTTTCACACTTGCGTCGTTTTGAATCCGTCGCAATGCGTCGTGTTTGGGAAAAAAACAGATCCTGCAAATGTGCCCACAGGATGCATTTTTTGCTCATAGACTTGTATTGCCGATGGATCGCGACGTATGCATCGCGTCCATTGTGCACTGGATGCGTTGTGTTTTGGCGGACCATCGGCACGAAAAAACGTTCAAGGGAACGTTTTTTCGTACGTCAGGTCCGCCATTTCCTACCGCGCATGCGCGGCCAGAACTCCGCCCCCTCCTCCCCGGAGGTCTTTACAATGGGCAGCGGATGCGTTGAAAAACTGCATCCGCTGCCCACGTTGTGCCGAATTTTCACAACGTGCGTCGGTACGTCGCGCCGACGCTTAGCGACGGACCCGTACTGACGCAAGTGTGAAAGAGGCCTAAGTGGGAGATGCTGACACAAATGTGCCTGAGCTGCTCCTTCTGCTCGAGTGGTGTCTTGATATACTGCGTATAGATCCAAACCATGGATCACTCCATTCCTCTTTCCATTCAGTTTGCTGCAGAGATCTGGGAACTGATGAGCGCACTGGACCGTGCTTTCGCAGGCCATAACACTGTGTAAATATTTATCCCAGCAATATGCGCTCCTGAAGGATGATGTTGGAACTCGATATTCTGATTCAAGGATGATTTTTATTTCAAACTAGAACGCAACCGGTTTTGACTTCTTAGAGTCTTCCTCAGGTATAATGTCATGCATATAAACAGGTCTATCTGAGCACATTTTATAGCAGATATTCCTGCAGGTCAATGTGGGTGGGGGCTGAATTTTTCAGACACACCCAAATTCTCAGATATGCAGGACTTTGCACTTTGAGGAATCTAACATAATTCATATACCAAATAAATTTTGATATAAATAAGTTTTTTTTCATACACAAAAAAATAAAATAAAATATTTCACACAAAAATTTTTTACACACAAATGTTTCACTCAAAAGTATTTTTCCTTTCTAAAAACACTATAAATATAATTATAATATATGCAAAATTTCTTTTAAAATGTTATTAAACATACTAAAGTGTGATTTCATACTAAAAGGCCTTAAAGGCCGGACTTGTGGAGTATACGACCAAGGTTGCCGTCACACTAGCAGTATTTGGTCAGTATTTTACATCAGTATTTGGAAGCCAAAACCAGGAGTGGGTGATAAATGCAGAAGTGGTGCATATGTTTCTATTATACTTTTCCTCTAATTGTCCCACTCATGGTTTTGGCTACAAATACTGATGTAAAATACTGACCAAATACTGCGAGTGTGACGGCAGCCTAATAGTCGTCCTGGGGACAAATACTTTTCCCCCGAGCTGTAGATCTTCAGCTCCTCCAGTGACCATAGGCCTCTCGGCTGCTTCTCTAATTAGTGCTCGCCTTGCTTGGGATGTCAGGTTAGGTGGACGGCCATGGCTTGGTAGGTTTGCAGTTGTGCCATACTCCTTCCATTTGTGGATGATGGATTGAACAGTGCTCCATGAGATGTTCAGAGCTTGGGCTATTTTTTATAATCTGACCCTGCTTTACTCTTCTCCACAGCGTTATCCCTGACTTGTCTGGTGTGTTCATTGGTTCTTGTGATGCTGTTTGATTCCTAATGTTCTCAAACCAGGGATTCAAGCTTGAGGAGGCTAATTTGCATATTCCAGGTGCCTTCTGGGAAAAGCAAAGAGTCTCCCTAAGCTAGAAGATCGTTGGGTACAGCCGGGACCAGCTGCTTGGAAAGGATCACCAAACCAGGGATTCAAGCTTGAGGAGGCTAATTTGCATATTCCAGGTGCCTTCTGGGAAAAGCGAAGAGTCTCCCTAAGCTAGAAGATCGTTGGGTACAGCCGGGACCAGCTGCTTGGAAAGAATCACCAAACCGCGCGCCTTACGGCGCGCAAATTTTTGCCTGTAGGACATTAATGCAAGAGAGCTTGGCTGAGTAGATTACACAAGAAGGAAAGCACACAGCAAGTCAGCAGGATCTAGGAGCAACATGGCAGATGTGACAACCTACATGGTCAGCTGCAGCATGTGCTACATGTTCACAGATCGACCAGAAGAAGAATCCAATTTCACCTGTCAGAAGTGTAGACTAGTGGCCCTTTTAGAAGAAAAGGTGCGGGGTCTGGAAGAAAGAATAGCAACTTTGAAACTCATCAAAGAGAATGAAGACTTTCTAGACAGAACAGAAGCATCTCTACTGGTCACAGAAGGTGAAAAAAGTGTCAGAGAACCTCCAAAAGCAGATGAGTGGAAGCATGTGACCAAAAGAAGCAAGAAGACCATGGAGAAATCACCAATCACACAACTGAAGAACCGATATCAAATCTTTGTAGAGGATGAAGATGGCACACCTAAGGATGAAGCAATACCAGCAAGCAAATAAGAAAAGGGCACACAGCAACAAGTGACAGCAAAAAGTACAGCCAAGAAGCAACGAAGAGTGGTGGTGGTGGGAGACTCACTACTGAGAGGCACAGAAGCAGCCATCTGCAGACCGGACATAACTGCAAGAGAAGTATGCTGCCTTCCAGGTGCGATGATCAAGGATGTGACCGATAGGATACCAAAGCTCTTCAACTCCAAGGACGTCCACCCATTTCTTCTGATACATGTTGGCACCAATGACACGGCAAGGAAGGACCTACCGACAATCTGCAAAGACTTTGAAGAGTTGGGGAAGAAAGTAAAGGAACTGGATGCACAGGTAGTTTTTTCTTCTATCCTTCCAGTAGACGGGCATGGCACCAGGAGATGGAACAGGATCCTTGATGCAAACAACTGGCTAAGACGATGGTGCAGACAACAAGGATTCGGATTCCTGGACCACGGTGTGAATTACTTGTACGATGGACTCCTCGCCAGAGACGGACTACACCTCAACAAACCTGGGAAACACACATTCGCCAGAAGACTCGCTACACTCATCAGGAGGGCGTTAAACTAGAAGAAGAGGGGACGGGAAGAAAAACATTAGACTTGAACAAAGAAGATCCAGAAAAACATACTCAGAAGGGAGGTAAGAACATTTCTAAAACAATCCACAGCGAGGAGATTGGAACAAAACAAAATCCTCTAAACTGCATGCTCGCAAACGCCAGAAGCCTGACAAACAAGATGGAAGAACTAGAAGCAGAAATATCTACAGGTAACTTTGACATAGTGGGAATAACCGAGACATGGTTAGATGAAAGCTATGACTGGGCAGTTAACTTACAGGGTTACAGTCTGTTTAGAAAGGATCGTAAAAATCGGAGAGGAGGAGGGGTTTGTCTCTATGTAAAGTCTTGTCTAAAGTCCACTTTAAGGGAGGATATTAGCGAAGGAAATGAGGATGTCGAGTCCATATGGGTCGAAATTCATGGAGGGAAAAATGGTAACAAAATTCTCATTGGGGTCTGTTACAAACCCCCAAATATAACAGAAACCATGGAAAGTCTACTTCTAAAGCAGATAGATGAAGCTGCAACCCATAATGAGGTCCTGGTTATGGGGGACTTTAACTACCCGGATATTAACTGGGAAACAGAAACCTGTGAAACCCATAAAGGCAACAGGTTTCTGCTAATAACCAAGAAAAATTATCTTTCACAATTGGTGCAGAATCCAACCAGAGGAGCAGCACTTTTAGACCTAATACTATCTAATAGACCTGACAGAATAACAAATCTGCAGGTGGTCGGGCATCTAGGAAATAGCGACCACAATATTGTACAGTTTCACCTGTCTTTCACTAGGGGGACTTGTCAGGGAGTCACAAAAACACTGAACGTTAGGAAGGCAAAGTTTGACCAGCTTAGAGATGCCCTTAATCTGGTAGACTGGGACAATATCCTCAGAACTAAGAATACAGATAATAAATGGGAAATGTTTAAGAACATCCTAAATAGGCAGTGTAAGCGGTTTATACCTTGTGGGAATAAAAGGACTAGAAATAGGAAAAACCCAATGTGGCTAAACAAAGAAGTAAGACAGGCAATTAACAGTAAAAAGAAAGCATTTGCACTACTAAAGCAGGATGGCACCATTGAAGCTCTAAAAAACTATAGGGAGAAAAATACTTTATCTAAAAAACTAATTAAAGCTGCCAAAAAGGAAACAGAGAAGCACATTGCTAAGGAGAGTAAAACTAATCCCAAACTGTTCTTCAACTATATCAATAGTAAAAGAATAAAAACTGAAAATGTAGGCCCCTTAGAAAATAGTGAGGAAAGAATGGTTGTAGATGACGAGGAAAAAGCTAACATATTAAACACCTTCTTCTCCACGGTATTCACGGTGGAAAATGAAATGCTAGGTGAAATCCCAAGAAACAATGAAAACCCTATATTAAGGGTCACCAATCTAACCCAAGAAGAGGTGCGAAACCGGCTAAATAAGATTAAAATAGATAAATCTCCGGGTCCGGATGGCATACACCCACGAGTACTAAGAGAACTAAGTAATGTAATAGATAAACCATTAATTCTTATTTTTAGGGACTCTATAGCGACAGGGTCTGTTCCGCAGGATTGGCGCATAGCAAATGTGGTGCCAATATTCAAAAAGGGCTCTAAAAGTGAACCTGGAAATTATAGGCCAGTAAGTCTAACCTCTATTGTTGGTAAAATATTTGAAGGGTTTCTGAGGGATGTTATTCTGGATTATCTCAATGAGAATAACTGTTTAACTCCATATCAGCATGGGTTTATGAAAAATCGCTCCTGTCAAACCAATCTAATCAGTTTTTATGAAGAGGTAAGCTATAGGCTGGACCACGGTGAGTCATTGGACGTGGTATATCTCGATTTTTCCAAAGCGTTTGATACCGTGCCGCACAAGAGGTTGGTACACAAAATGAGAATGCTTGGTCTGGGGGAAAATGTGTGTAAATGGGTTAGTAACTGGCTTAGTGATAGAAAGCAGAGGGTGGTTATAAATGGTATAGTCTCTAACTGGGTCGCTGTGACCGGTGGGGTACCGCAGGGGTCAGTATTGGGACCTGTTCTCTTCAACATATTCATTAATGATCTGGTAGAAGGTTTACACAGTAAAATATCGATATTTGCAGATGATACAAAACTATGTAAAGCAGTTAATACAAGAGAAGATAGTATTCTGCTACAGATGGATCTGGATAAATTGGAAACTTGGGCTGAAAGGTGGCAGATGAGGTTTAACAATGATAAATGTAAGGTTATACACATGGGAAGAAGGAATCAATATCACCATTACACACTGAACGGGAAACCACTGGGTAAATCTGACAGGGAGAAGGACTTGGGGATCCTAGTTAATGATAAACTTACCTGGAGCAGCCAGTGCCAGGCAGCAGCTGCCAAGGCAAACAGGATCATGGGGTGCATTAAAAGAGGTCTGGATACACATGATGAGAGCATTATACTGCCTCTGTACAAATCCCTAGTTAGACCGCACATGGAGTACTGTGTCCAGTTTTGGGCACCGGTGCTCAGGAAGGATATAATGGAACTAGAGAGAGTACAAAGGAGGGCAACAAAATTAATAAAGGGGATGGGAGAACTACAATACCCAGATAGATTAGCGAAATTAGGATTATTTAGTCTAGAAAAAAGACGACTGAGGGGCGATCTAATAACCATGTATAAGTATATAAGGGGACAATACAAATATCTCGCTGAGGATCTGTTTATACCAAGGAAGGTGACGAGCACAAGGGGGCATTCTTTGCGTCTGGAGGAGAGAAGGTTTTTCCACCAACATAGAAGAGGATTCTTTACTGTTAGGGCAGTGAGAATCTGGAATTGCTTGCCTGAGGAGGTGGTGATGGCGAACTCAGTCGAGGGGTTCAAGAGAGGCCTGGATGTCTTCCTGGAGCAGAACAATATTGTATCATACAATTATTAGGTTCTGTAGAAGGACGTAGATCTGGGGATTTGTTATCATGGAATATAGGCTGAACTGGATGGACAAATGTCTTTTTTCGGCCTTACTAACTATGTTACCTCTGAGGCCTTCGCAGAACAACTGTAGTTATATTGAGAAGAAATCACACACAGTTGGACGCAATGTATTAATTATTTTACTACTTCTGGAGGCAATAGGTCAATCAAGGTTTTATTTAGGGGATCTGATTATGGGGGCTGAATACAAATGCACCTCACAATTTTCCGATTTATGTTTTAAAAATAATTAGAAAATCATGTATAATTTCTTTTACACTTCACAAATACTCGCTATTTTCTGTTGATCGTTTGGGGCTTTTCACACCAGAGGAGGATAAACACATCTTCATGTAAGTCCAGCTTCAATCCATAAACTCAAATAATGTATTTCTTGATTAAAATAGATATGGCAACACTACAGTATGCTTAGGCATAGGCAATTCTGCGGTAAGGGATGCAATGAGGTGAAACTGGACGTGTTTCAAATGACTACTCCATTCTTAAACTTGGTCTGATGATGTGTTGGTCATTTGAGGTTTGTCACCCAGAGCAGGACAAACACTTCTTCATACAGCGTCCTTCAAGGTGGCCTCCTGATGAACCAATAACTTAAAGGGAAAAAGCGTTGAGGTGCATCACGTGGACAGCCAAGTTAATTTTGCCACATATTTTGGCAGTTGGTTCAAGGAAAAAAAGACTGTTTCTTATACACTAGATGGTGGCCCGATTCTAACGCATCGGGTATTCTAGAATATTCATGTCCACGTAGTATATTCGCCAGTCACGTAGTATATTGCCCAGCCACGTAGTATATTGCCCAGCCACGTAGTATATTGCCCAGCCACGTAGTATATTGCCCAGCCCACGTAGTGTATTGCCCAGACACATAGTATATTGCCCAGACACATAGTATATTGCCCAGCCACGTAGTATATTGCCCAGTCACGTAGTATATTGCCCAGCCACGTAGTATATTGCCCAGTCCACGTAGTATATTGCCCAGTCACGTAGTATATTGCCCAGTCACGTAGTATATTGCCCAGCTATGTAGTATATTGCCCAGTCACGTAGTATATTGCCCAGCCCACGTAGTATATTGCCCAGCCACGTAGTATATTGCCCAACCCACGTAGTATATTGCCCAGTCCCGTAGTATATTGCCCAGCTACGTAGTGTATTGCCCAGCTACGTAGTATCTTGCCCAGCCACGTAGTATATTGCCCAGTCACGTAGTATATTGCTCAGCTACGTAGTATATTGCCCAGCCACGTAGTATATTGCCCAGTCACGTAGTATATTGCCCAGTCACGTAGTATATTGCCCAGCTATGTAGTATATTGCCCAGTCACGTAGTATATTGCTCAGCTACGTAGTATATTGCCCAGCCACGTAGTATATTGCCCAGCTACGTAGTATATTGCCCAGTCATGTAGTATATTGCCCAGCTATGTAGTATATTGCCCAGTCACGTAGTATATTGCCCAGCTATGTAGTATATTGCCCAGCTACATAGTATATTGCCCAGTCACGTAGTATATTGCCCAGTCACGTAGTATATTGCCCAGCTACGTAGTATATTGCCCAGTCACGTAGTATATTGCCCAGCTATGTAGTATATTGCCCAGCTACATAGTATATTGCCCAGCCACGTAGTATATTGCCCAGTCACGTAGTATATTGCCCAACCACGTAGTATATTGCCCAGTCACGTAGTATATTGCACAGCCACGTAGTATATAGCACAGCCCACGTAGTATATTGCACAGCCACTTAGTATATAGCCCAGTCACATAGTATATTGCCCAACCACGTAGTATATAGCACAGCCCACGTAGTATATAGCACAGCCCAAGCAGTATATAACACAGCCCATGCAGTATATAACACAACACACGTAGTATATAGCCTGGCACACGCAGTATATAGCACAGCCCAAGCAGTATATAACACAGCCCATGCAGTATATAACACAACACACGTAGTATATAGCACAACCCACGTAGTATATAGCCTAGCCCACGCAGTATATAACACAGCCCACGCAATATATAACACAGCCACATAGTATATAGCACAGCCACGTAGTATATTGCACAGCCACATAGTATATTGCACAGCGACATAGTATATAACACAGCCCACGCAGTATATAACACAGCCCACGTAGTATATAGCAATGTGGGCACCATATCCCTGTTAAAAAAAAGAATTAAAATCAAAAATAGTAATATACTCACCTTCCAGCGGCCCCCGGATCCAGCCCAGGCCTTTAGCAATGCTCCTCGCGACGCTCCGTTCCCAGTAATGCCTTGTGGCAATAACCTGTGATGATATAGCGGCCATCTGGTGTCATTGCCGCAATGCATTCTTGAGACCAGAGCGTCGCGAAGAGCGGGAAAGGCTGCCGTGGATGCCGGAAGGTGAGAATGTAATGATTTTTTTAAAATTATTTTTAACATTTTATGTTTTTACTATTGATGCTGCATAGGCAGCATCAATAGTAAAAAGTTGTGGTCACACTTACAGGGTTAATTGCAGCGTTAACGGACTGCGTTACACCGCATTATGCCGAGGTGTAATGCAGTCCGTTTAAAGGACTGCTAAAACGCTATGTGGGCGCTGACTGGAGGGGAGTATGGAGGGGACACTGACTGGAGGGGAGTAGGGCGGGGCCAATTCGCGGCCAGACTGTGCCTGTCGCCGATTGGTCGCGCCCAGCCGGCTGCGACCAATCAGTGACGTGGGATTTCCGTGACAGTCAAATAGACGGAAGTGGAGCTTAGACAATTTTATATATATAGTTGCTTTTGCTAGAATTTTTTATATTTTTACAATAAAAGTTGATTTTACGGTAATTCATAGAGCTACTTTGTGTTGGTATCATATCAAATCCCCCCCAAAACGTTCAAGTTTGTGGGTGTAATATGAAAAAATTCACGTGATATGAATACTTTTAGAAAGCTCTGTAGGTCTACTGTAGAGTGACCCAGGTCCGAAATGTAGAGGGACCCTGGTTCACAGCCTGAGCTGTAAAGAGAAAACATATTGCACTCTAGAGTGACCCCATTCCACAGACCGCACTGTAGAGTTAACTCAATCCACACACTGCATTGTAGAGGGACAACAAACAGCACTGTAGAATGACTCTGGTCCATGATTGCCATTGCAGCAGCAGAACCCTATTTTACAGACTGCACTTGTAAAGGATCCCTAGACCACATTGTGCAGTGACCCCAGTCCACAGACCGCACTGTAGAAAGACCAAGGATCGCACTGTATAGTGGTCCATGGACAGTACTGTAGAAGGACCCCCGAGCCACGTACTGCACTGTAGAGAGACACCGGTCCATAGGATTATGGAGATACAGACCGCAGTCTGGGGCTAACCCTGATCTACAAGTGCATGTGATATTACATGAAACTCCCAAGTTCCCATGTTGGATATGGGGTGTGATGTGTAACCTGTTCCCTCTTGTTTGTGGACATTTTGCATCTTCATGTTAGCTGCCTTCTGCATTAGATGTAAGCACTTCCTATGTTCTGATGGATCTGCTATATCTTCATAAGCACAATAGGGTCAGTAGTATCATGAGTTCCTCATGTGTCCATCACGCTTGTCTTTTTCAGATTTTCTAATGTGGAATGATGCTAACTGTAACCTGGCTCATCCTTATGTGTGTAAATACAAACCTTAGATCCTCAACACCCAAGCATGTAACTGGAAAGGAAGTCTCCAAGAAGTAAGCCAAGCTGAGCATTGTGAGAAGTCTTACTAATAAATCACACACATTGAATAAAGAACCAACCTGGACATTACTGATTGGTCTCCATGTACATGATTTAACAATTAAATAATGAGATGTCTATGAGATTTGCATAGTGCAACAAAAGGAAATGCGAATGTGTGGCCCTCAGAGGTGGGACCTCCGGGCATATACATTTATATGGTGTGGAAAATCTTTTGTACCATTTTAGCCAGTACATAGAAAAATATTAAAGATTAGGAGTCCTCAGATGTTGATCTTTTAACCCCTTCACCCTGAAGCCTGTTTTCACCTTCCTGTCATAACTCTGGAACGCTTCAAAGGATCCCAGTAATTCTGAGACTGTTTTCTCGTGACATATTGTACTTCATGTTAGTGGTAACATTTGTGTGATATGACTTGTGTTTGTTTGTGCAAAAAAACAGACATTTAGTGAAAATTTTGACAATGTCGAAATTTTCGAACTTTTAGAATTATGGAATGATAGAGTTGGAAGGGACCTCCTGGGTCATCTGGTCCAACCCCCTCTGCTCACAGCAGGATTCACTAAATCATCTGACAGATGTCTGTCCAGCCTCCGTGTGAAGACTTCCATGGAATGAGAACTCACCACCTCTCGTGGTCTCCGGTTCCACTCATTGATCACCCTGTCAAATAGTTTTTTCTAATATCTAATCTGTGTCTCCTTCCATTCACTTTCATCCCATTGCTCCTAGTCTTTCCTTGTGCAAATGAGAATAATGATGATCCTTCTACAATGTGACAGCCCTGGAGATATTTGTAGACAGCTATTAAGTCTCCTCTCAGTCTTTTTTTTTGCAAGCTAAACATTCCCTAATCCTGTAACCGTTCCTCATAGGGCATGGGTTTGCAGACCGGTCACCATTCTGGTCGCTCTTATCTGAACTTGCTCCAGTTTGTTGATGTCTTTATTAAAGTATGGTGCCCGAAACTGGACACAGTATTCCAGATGAGGTCTGACCAAAGAGGAGTAGAGGGCAATAATGACTTCACGTGATCTAGACTGTGTGCTTCTGTTAATACATCCCAGAATTGTATTTACCTTTTTCGCTGCTGCAACACATTGTTGACTCATGTTCAGTCTGTGATCTATTAGTATACCCAAGTCTTTTTCACAAGTGCTGTTGCTTAGCCCTATTCCTCCCATTCTGTATAGGCTTTTTTTCATTTTTATTGCCCAGATGTACTACTTTACATTTATCCCTGTTAAAAACCATTGTTAGTTGCTGCCCACTGCTCCAGTGTATTTATATCCTTTTGAATCCTCCTCTCTCTTCTCTAGTATTAGCTATCCCTCCTAGCTTTGTGTCATCAGCAAATTTAATCAGTTTATCCTCAATTCCATCATCTAAATAATTGATAAAGATGTTGAACAATATAGGGCCCAGGACAGAACCCTGTGGTACCCCACTTGAGACATTCTTCCAACTGGATGTGCAGCCATTTACGACCACTCTTTGGGTCCGATCACTAAGTCAGTTATGAATCCACCTAACAGTTGCCTTGTCCATTCCATACTTACCGTATATACTCGAGTATAAGCCGACCCGAGTATAAGCCGACCCCCTAATTTTGCCACAAAAAACTGGGAAAACTTATTGACTCGAGTATAAGCCTAGGGTGGAAATGCAGCATTTACCGGTGAATTTAAAAAATAAAAATAGATCATTCTTGCCCCATAGCTGTGCCATATAGTGCTCTGCACCGTTCATATTTCACCATAGCTGTGCCATATAGTGCTCTGCACCGTTCATTATTGCCCCATAGCTGTGCCATATAGTGCTCTGCACCGTTCATATTTCCCCATAGCTGTGCCATATAGTGCTCTGCACCGTTCATATTGCCCCATAGCTCTGCCATATAGTGCTCTGCACCATTCATATTTCCCCATAGCTGTGCCATATAGTGCTCTGCACCATTCATATTTCCCCATAGCTGTGCCATATAGTGCTCTGCACCGCTCATATTTCCCCATAGCTGTGCCATATAGTGCTCTGCACCGTTCATATTGCCCCATAGCTCTGCCATATAGTGCTCTGCACCATTCATATTTCCGCATAGCTGTGCCATATTGTGCTCTGCACCGTTCATTATTGCCCCATAGCTGTGCCATATAGTGCTCTGCACCGTTCATATTGCCCCATAGCTCTGCCATATAGTGCTCTGCACCATTCATATTTCCCCATAGCTCTGCCATATAGTGCTCTGCACCGTTCATATTTCCCCATAGCTGTGCCACAGTGCTCTGCACCGTTCATATTGCCCCATAGCTGTGCCACATAGTGCTCTGCACCGTTCATATTGCCCCATAGCTCTGCCACATAGTGCTCTGCACCGTTCATATTGCCCCATAGCTGTGCCATATAGTGCTCTGCACCGTTCATATTTCCCCATAGCTCTGCCATATAGTGCTCTGCACCGTTCATATTGCCCCATAGCTGTGCCATATAGTGCTCTGCACCGTTCATATTTCCCCATAGCTCTGCCATATAGTGCTGTGCACCGTTCATATTGCCCCATAGCTGTGCCACATAGTGCTCTGCACCGTTCATATTGCCCCATAGCTCTGCCACATAGTGCTCTGCACCGTTCATATTGCCCCATAGCTGTGCCATATAGTGCTCTGCACCGTTCATATTTCCCCATAGCTCTGCCATATAGTGCTCTGCACCGTTCATATTTCCCCATAGCTGTGCCATATAGTGCTCTGCACCGTTCATATTGTCCCATAGCTCTGCCATATAGTGCTCTGCACCATTCATATTGCCCCATAGCTGTGCCATATAGTGCTCTGCACCGTTCATATTTCCCCATAGCTCTGCCATATAGTGCTCTGCACCGTTCATATTGCCCCATAGCTCTGCCATATAGTGCTCTGCACCGTTCATATTTCCCCATAGCTCTGCCATATAGTGCTCTGCACCGTTCATATTTCCCCATAGCTGTGCCATATAGTGCTCTACACCGTTCATATTGCCCCATAGCTGTGCCATATAGTGCTCTGCACCGTTCATATTTCCCCATAGCTGTGCCATATAGTGCTCTGCACCATTCATATTTCCCCATAGCTCTGCCATATAGTGCTCTGCACCGTTCATATTTCCCCATAGCTGTGCCATATAGTGCTCTGCACCGTTCATATTTCCCCATAGCTGTGCCATATAGTAACATAGTAACATAGTTAGTAAGGCCGAAAAAAGACATTTGTCCATCCAGTTCAGCCTATATTCCATCATAATAAATACCCAGATCTACGTCCTTCTACAGAACCTAATAATTGTATGATACAATATTGTTCTGCTCCAGGAAGACATCCAGGCCTCTCTTGAACCCCTCGACTGAGTTCGCCATCACCACCTCCTCAGGCAAGCAATTCCAGATTCTCACTGCCCTAACAGTAAAGAATCCTCTTCTATGTTGGTGGAAAAACCTTCTCTCCTCCAGACGCAAAGAATGCCCCCTTGTGCCCGTCACCTTCCTTGGTATAAACAGATCCTCAGCGAGATATTTGTATTGTCCCCTTATATACTTATACATGGTTATTAGATCGCCCCTCAGTCGTCTTTTTTCTAGACTAAATAATCCTAATTTCGCTAATCTATCGGGGTATTGTAGTTCTCCCATCCCCTTTATTAATTTTGTTGCCCTCCTTTGTACTCTCTCTAGTTCCATTATATCCTTCCTGAGCACCGGTGCCCAAAACTGGACACAGAACTCCATGTGCGGTCTAACTAGGGATTTGTACAGAGGCAGTATAATGCTCTCATCATGTGTATCCAGACCTCTTTTAATGCACCCCATGATCCTGTTTGCCTTGGCAGCTGCTGCCTGGCACTGGCTGCTCCAGGTAAGTTTATCATTAACTAGGATCCCCAAGTCCTTCTCCCTGTCAGATTTACCCAGTGGTTTCCTGTTCAGTGTGTAATGGTGATATTGATTCCCTCTTCCCATGTGTATAACCTTACATTTATCATTGTTAAACCTCATCTGCCACCTTTCAGCCCAAGTTTCCAACTTATCCAGATCCATCTGTAGCAGAATACTATCTTCTCTTGTATTAACTGCTTTACATAGTTTTGTATCATCTGCAAATATCGATATTTTACTGTGTAAACCTTCTACCAGATCATTAATGAATATGTTGAAGAGAACAGGTCCCAATACTGACCCCTGCGGTACCCCACTGGTCACAGCGACCCAGTTAGAGACTATACCATTTATAACCACCCTCTGCTTTCTATCACTAAGCCAGTTACTAACCCATTTACACACATTTTCCCCCAGACCAAGCATTCTCATTTTGTGTACCAACCTCTTGTGCGGCACGGTATCAAACGCTTTGGAAAAATCGAGATATACCACGTCCAATGACTCACCGTGGTCCAGCCTATAGCTTACCTCTTCATAAAAACTGATTAGATTGGTTTGACAGGAGCGATTTCTCATAAACCCATGCTGATATGGAGTTAAACAGTTATTCTCATTGAGATAATCCAGAATAACATCCCTCAGAAACCCTTCAAATATTTTACCAACAATAGAGGTTAGACTTACTGGCCTATAATTTCCAGGTTCACTTTTAGAGCCCTTTTTGAATATTGGCACCACATTTGCTATGCGCCAGTCCTGCGGAACAGACCCTGTCGCTATAGAGTCACTAAAAATAAGAAATAATGGTTTATCTATTACATTACTTAGTTCTCTTAGTACTCGTGGGTGTATGCCATCCGGACCCGGAGATTTATCTATTTTAATCTTATTTAGCCGGTTTCGCACCTCTTCTTGGGTTAGATTGGTGACCCTTAATATAGGGTTTTCATTGTTTCTTGGGATTTCACCTAGCATTTCATTTTCCACCGTGAATACCGTGGAGAAGAAGGTGTTTAATATGTTAGCTTTTTCCTCGTCATCTACAACCATTCTTTCCTCACTATTTTTTAAGGGGCCTACATTTTCAGTTTTTATTCTTTTACTATTGATATAGTTGAAGAACAGTTTGGGATTAGTTTTACTCTCCTTAGCAATGTGCTTCTCTGTTTCCTTTTTGGCAGCTTTAATTAGTTTTTTAGATAAAGTATTTTTCTCCCTATAGTTTTTTAGAGCTTCAATGGTGCCATCCTGCTTTAGTAGTGCAAATGCTTTCTTTTTACTGTTAATTGCCTGTCTTACTTCTTTGTTTAGCCACATTGGGTTTTTCCTATTTCTAGTCCTTTTATTCCCACAAGGTATAAACCGCTTACACTGCCTATTTAGGATGTTCTTAAACATTTCCCATTTATTATCTGTATTCTCATTTCTGAGGATATTGTCCCAGTCTACCAGATTAAGGGCATCTCTAAGCTGTTCAAACTTTGCCTTCCTAAAGTTCAGTGTTTTTGTGACTCCCTGACAAGTCCCCCCAGTGAAAGACAGGTGAAACTGCACAATATTGTGGTCGCTATTTCCTAAATGCCCAACCACCTGCAGATTTGTTATTCTGTCAGGTCTATTAGATAGTATTAGGTCTAAAAGTGCTGCTCCTCTGGTTGGATTCTGCACCAATTGTGAAAGATAATTTTTCTTGGTTATTAGCAGAAACCTGTTGCCTTTATGGGTTTCACAGGTTTCTGTTTCCCAGTTAATATCCGGGTAGTTAAAGTCCCCCATAACCAGGACCTCATTATGGGTTGCAGCTTCATCTATCTGCTTTAGAAGTAGACTTTCCATGGTTTATGTTATATTTGGGGGTTTGTAACAGACCCCAATGAGAATTTTGTTACCATTTTTCCCTCCATGAATTTCGACCCATATGGACTCGACATCCTCATTCCCTTCGCTAATATCCTCCCTTAAAGTGGACTTTAGACAAGACTTTACATAGAGACAAACCCCTCCTCCTCTCCGATTTTTACGATCCTTTCTAAACAGACTGTAACCCTGTAAGTTAACTGCCCAGTCATAGCTTTCATCTAACCATGTCTCGGTTATTCCCACTATGTCAAAGTTACCTGTAGATATTTCTGCTTCTAGTTCTTCCATCTTGTTTGTCAGGCTTCTGGCGTTTGCGAGCATGCAGTTTAGAGGATTTTGTTTTGTTCCAATCTCCTCACTGTGGATTGTTTTAGAAATGTTCTTACCTCCCTTCTGAGTATGTTTTCCTGGGTCGTCTTTGTTCGAGTCTAATGTTTTTCTTCCCGTCCCCTCTTCTTCTAGTTTAACGCCCTCCTGATGAGTGTAGCGAGTCTTCTGGCGAATGTGTGTTTCCCAGGTTCTCTGCACCGTTCATATTTCCCCATAGCTGTGCCATATAGTGCTCTGCACCGTTCATATTGCCCCATAGCTGTGCCATATAGTGCTCTGCACCGTTCATATTGCCCCATAGCTCTGCCACATAGTGCTCTGCACCGTTCATATTGCCCCATAACTCTGCCATATAGTGCTCTGCACCGTTCATATTTCCCCATAGCTCTGCCCCATATAGTGCTCTGCACCGTTCATATTGCCCCATAGCTCTGCCACATAGTGCTCTGCACCGTTCATATTGCCCCATAGCTGTGCCACATAGTGCTCTGCACCGTTCATATTGCCCCATAGCTGTGCCATATAGTGCTCTGCACCGTTCATATTTCCCCATAGCTGTGCCATATAGTGCTCTGCACCGTTCATATTGCCCCATAGTTCTGCCATATAGTGCTCTGCACCGTTCATATTTCCCCATAGCTGTGCCATATAGTGCTCTGTGTTATGAAAGGCAATTCAGTACTACAATGGACATAGCGGTCAGAGCACATACAGTGATCTGACAATAACCCAAAATCATAGAACGAGCTCTGAGACGTGGGAACTCTGCAGACCGCAATCCCTAATCCTCTCCAAACAACACTAGAGGCAGCCGTGGATTGCGCCTAACTCTGCCTATGCAACTCGGCACAGCCTGAGAAACTAACTAGCCTGAAGATAGAAAATAAGCCTACCTTGCCTCAGAGAAATACCCCAAAGGAAAAGGCAGCCCCCCACATATAATGACTGTGAGTTAAGATGAAAAGACAAACGTAGAGATGAAATAGATACAGCAAAGGGAGGCCCGACTTTCTTAACAGATCGAGGATAGAAAAGGTAATTTTGCGGTCTACACAAAACCCTAAAGAACACCACGCAAAGGGGGCAAAAAGACCCTCCGTACCGAACTAACGGCACGGAGGTACACCCTTTGCGTCCCAGAGCTTCCAGCAACAAATTAGACAAGCTGGACAGAAAAAATAGCAAACAAATAGCAAAGAAGAACTTAGCTATGCAGAGCAGCAGGCCACAGGAATGATCCAGGGAAAAGCAAGTCCAACACTGGAACATTGTCAGGAAGCCAGGATCAAAGCATTAGGTAGAGTTAAGTAGAGAAGCACCTAACGACCTCACCAGATCACCTGAGGGAGGAAACTCAGAAGCCGCAGTACCACTTCCCTCCACCAACAGAAGCTCACAGAGAGAATCAGCCGAAGTACCACTTGTGACCACAGGAGGGAGCTCTGCCACAGAATTCACAACAGTACCCCCTTCTTGAGGAGGGGTCACCGAACCCTCACCAGAGCCCCCAGGCCGACCAGGATGAGCCACATGAAAGGCACGAACAAGATCGGGAGCATGGACATCAGAGGCAAAAACCCAGGAATTATCTTCCTGAGCATAACCCTTCCATTTAACCAGATACTGGAGTTTCCGTCTAGAAACACGAGAATCCAAAATCTTCTCCACAATATACTCCAATTCCCCCTCCACCAACACCGGGGCAGGAGGATCAACAGATGGAACCATAGGTGCCACGTATCTCCGCAACAATGACCTATGGAATACGTTATGTATGGAAAAAGAATCTGGAAGGGTCAGACGAAAAGACACAGGATTAAGAACCTCAGAAATCCTATATGGACCAATGAAACGAGGTTTAAACTTAGGAGAGGAAACCTTCATAGGAATATGACGAGAAGATAACCAAACCAGATCCCCAACACGAAGTCGGGGACCCACACGGCGTCTGCGATTAGCGAAACGTTGAGCCTTCTCCTGGGACAAGGTCAAATTGTCCACTACATGAGTCCAAATCTGCTGCAACCTGTCCACCACAGTATCCACACCAGGACAGTCCGAAGACTCAACCTGTCCTGAAGAGAAACGAGGATGGAACCCAGAATTGCAGAAAAATGGCGAAACCAAGGTAGCCGAGCTGGCCCGATTATTAAGGGCGAACTCAGCCAAAGGCAAAAAGGACACCCAGTCATCCTGATCGGCAGAAACAAAGCATCTCAGATATGTTTCCAAGGTCTGATTAGTTCGTTCGGTCTGGCCATTAGTCTGAGGATGGAAAGCCGAGGAAAAAGACAAGTCAATGCCCATCCTACCACAAAAGGCTCGCCAAAACCTTGAAACAAACTGGGAACCTCTGTCAGAAACGATATTCTCTGGAATGCCATGTAAACGAACCACATGCTGGAAGAACAATGGCACCAAATCAGAGGAGGAAGGCAATTTAGACAAGGGTACCAGATGGACCATCTTAGAAAAGCGATCACAGACCACCCAAATGACATCTTTTGAGAAACGGGAAGATCAGAAATAAAATCCATAGAGATATGTGTCAAAGGCCTCTTCGGGACCGGCAAGGGCAAAAGCAACCCACTGGCACGAGAACAGCAGGGCTTAGCCCGAGCACAAATCCCACAGGACTGCACAAAAACACGCACATCCCGCGACAGAGACGGCCACCAAAAGGATCTAGCCACCAACTCTCTGGTACCAAAGATTCCAGGATGACCAGCCAACACCGAACAATGAACCTCAGAGATAACTTTATTGGTCCACCTATCAGGGACAAACAGTCTCTCCGCTGGACAACGATCAGGTTTATTAGCCTGAAATTTTTGCAGCACCCGCCGCAAATCAGGGGAGATGGCAGACACAATTACTCCTTCCTTGAGGATACCCGCCGGCTCAGACAAACCCGGAGAGTCGGGCACAAAACTCCTAGACAGAGCATCCGCCTTCACATTTTTAGAGCCCGGAAGGTACGAAATCACAAAGTCAAAACGGGCAAAAAACAGCGACCAACGAGCCTGTCTAGGATTCAACCGCTTAGCAGACTCAAGATAAGTCAAGTTCTTATGATCAGTCAATACCACCACGCGATGCTTAGCTCCTTCAAGCCAATGACGCCACTCCTCGAATGCCCACTTCATGGCCAGCAACTCTCGGTTGCCCACATTATAATTTCGCTCAGCAGGCTAAAACTTCCTGGAAAAAAAAGCGCATGGTTTCATCACTGAGCAATCAGAACCTCTCTGCGACAAAACAGCCCCTGCTCCAATCTCAGAAGCATCAACCTCGACCTGGAACGGAATAGAAACATCTGGTTGACGCAACACAGGGGCAGAAGAAAAACGACGCTTCAAGTCTTGAAAAGCTTCCACAGCAGCAGAAGACCAATTGACCAAATCAGCACCCTTCTTGGTCAAATCGGTCAATGGTTTGGCAATACTAGAAAAATTGCAGATGAAGCGACGATAAAAATTAGCAAAGCCCAGGAACTTTTGCAGACTTTTCAGAGATGTCGGCTGAGTCCAATCATGGATGGCTTGGACCTTAACAGGATCCATCTCGATAGTAGAAGGGGAAAAGATGAACCCCAAAAATGAAACCTTCTGCACACCAAAGAGACACTTTGATCCCTTCACAAACAAAGAATTAGCACGCAGGACCTGAAAAACTGTTCTGACCTGCTTCACATGAGACTCCCAATCATCTGAGAAGATCAAAATGTCATCCAAGTACACAATCAGGAATTTATCCAGGTACTCTCGGAAGATGTCATGCATAAAGGACTGAAACACTGATGGAGCATTGGCAAGTCCGAATGGCATCACTAGATACTCAAAATGACCCTCGGGCGTATTAAATGCAGTTTTCCATTCATCTCCTCGCCTGATTCGCACCAGATTATACGCACCACGAAGATCTATCTTGGTGAACCAACTAGCCCCCTTAATCCGAGCAAACAAATCAGATAACAATGGCAAGGGGTACTGAAATTTAACCGTGATCTTATTTAGAAGGCGGTAATCTATACAAGGTCTCAGCGAACCATCCTTCTTGGCTACAAAAAAAACCCCTGCTCCTAATGGTGACGATGACGGGCGAATATGCCCCTTCTCCAGGGATTCCTTCACATAACTGTGCATAGCGGCGTGCTCAGGCACGGATAAATTAAACAGTCGACCTTTTGGGAATTTACTACCAGGAATCAAATTGATAGCACAATCACAATCCCTATGCGGAGGTAGGGCATCAGACTTGGGCTCATCAAATACATCCCGGTAATCAGACAAGAACTCTGGAACCTTAGAAGGGGTGGATGACGAAATTGACAGAAATGGAACATCACCATGTACCCCCTGACAACCCCAGCTGGACACCGACATGGATTTCCAATCTAATACTGGATTATGGGCTTGTAGCCATGGCAACCCCAACACGACCACATCATGCAGATTATGCAACACCAGAAAGCGAATAACCTCCTGATGTGCAGGAGCCATGCACATGGTCAGCTGGGTCCAGTATTGAGGCTTATTCTTGGCCAAAGGCGTGGCATCAATTCCTCTCAATGGAATAGGACACTGCAAGGGCTCTAAGAGAAACCCACAACGCTTAGCATACTCCAAGTCCATCAAATTCAGGGCAGCGCCTGAATCCACAAATGCCATGACAGAATACGATGACAAAGAGCAGATCAAGGTAACGGACAGAAGAAATTTTGACTGTACCGTACCAATGGTGGCAGACCTAGCGAACCGCTTAGTGCGCTTAGGACAATCAGAGATAGCATGAGTGGAATCACCACAGTAGAAACACAGCCCATTCAGACGTCTGTGTTCTTGCCATTTAACTCTGGTCAAAGTCCTATCGCACTGCATAGGCTCAGGTTTAAGCTCAGGTAATACCGCCAAATGGTGCACAGATTTACGCTCACGCAAGCGTCGACCGATCTGAATGGCCAAAGACAGACTCATTCAAACCAGCAGGCATAGGAAATCCCACCATGACATCCTTAAGGGCTTCAGAGAGACCCTTTCTGAACATAGCTGCCAGCGCAGATTCATTCCATTGAGTGAGCACGGACCACTTTCTAAATTTCTGACAATATACCTCTATCTCATCCTGACCCTGACAAAGAGCCAGCAAATTTTTCTCTGCCTGATCCACTGAATTAGGTTCATCGTACAGCAATCCTAGCGCCAGGAAAAACGCATCGATATTACTCAATGCAGGATCTCCTGGCGCAAGAGAAAATGCCCAGTCCTGAGGGTCGCCGCGCAAAAAAGAAATAACAATCAAAACCTGTTGAACTGGATCACCAGAGGAGCGAGGTTTCAAGGCCAGAAATAATTTACAATTATTTTTGAAACTCAGAAACTTAGTTCTATCTCCAAAAAACAAATCAGGAATAGGAATTCTTGGTTCCAACATAGCTTTCTGATCAATAGTGTCTTGAATCTTTTGTACTCTTGCCGAGAGCTGATCCACAGATGAAGACAGACTTCTAATGTCCATCGCTACACCTGTGTACTGAACCACCCAAATGTCTAGGGGAAAAAAAAAAGGCAAAACACAGTGCAAAGAAAAAAAAATGGTCTCAGAACTTCTTTTTTCCCTCTATTGAGAATCATTAGTACTTTTGGCTTCCTGTACTGTTATGAAAGGCAATTCAGTACTACAATGGACATAGCGGTCAGAGCACATACAGTGATCTGACAATAACCCAAAATCATAGAACGAGCTCTGAGACGTGGGAACTCTGCAGACCGCAATCCCTAATCCTCTCCAAACAACACTAGAGGCAGCCGTGGATTGCGCCTAACTCTGCCTATGCAACTCGGCACAGCCTGAGAAACTAACTAGCCTGAAGATAGAAAATAAGCCTACCTTGCCTCAGAGAAATACCCCAAAGGAAAAGGCAGCCCCCCACATATAATGACTGTGAGTAAGATGAAAAGACAAACGTAGAGATGAAATAGATACAGCAAAGTGAGGCCCGACTTTCTTAACAGATCGAGGATAGAAAAGGTAACTTTGCGGTCTACACAAAACCCTAAAGAAAACCACGCAAAGGGGGCAAAAAGACCCTCTGTACCGAACTAACGGCACGGAGGTACACCCTTTGCGTCCCAGAGCTTCCAGCAACAAATTAGACAAGCTGGACAGAAAAAATAGCAAACAAATAGCAAAGAAGAACTTAGCTATGCAGAGCAGCAGGCCACAGGAATGATCCAGGGAAAAGCAAGTCCAACACTGGAACATTGACAGGAAGCCAGGATCAAAGCATTAGGTGGAGTTAAGTAGAGAAGCACCTAACGACCTCACCAGATCACCTGAGGGAGGAAACTCAGAAGCCGTAGTACCACTTCCCTCCACCAACAGAAGCTCACAGAGAGAATCAGCCGAAGTACCACTTGTGACCACAGGAGGGAGCTCTGCCACAGAATTCACAACAGCTCTGCACCGTTCATATTTCCCCATAGATGCTCCACATATATCTGTGCCATTGCTGCTGCTGCTGCAATAAAAAAAAAAATGCCATACTCACCTCTCTTGCTTACAGCTCTCAGCGTCCGGTCCCGGCGTCTCTCCGCTCTGACTGATGAGGCAGAGGGCGGCGCGCACACTATATGTGTCATCGCGCCCTCTGACCTGCAGTCAGTGCAGAGAGACGCCGGGAAGATGGAGCGGCGCCCGGCGGCTGGAACGTGGACAGGTAACTATGCGATACTTACCTGGTCCCGGCGTCCGGCTCCTTCTCCCATACAGCTGGTCTTCGGTGCCGCAGCTTCTTCCTCTATCAGCGGTCACCGGCACCGCTGATTAGAGAAATGAATAGACGGCTCCACCCCTATGGGAGGTGGAGCCGCTTATTCATTTCTCTAATAAGCGGTCCCACGTGACCGCTGAACAGTGGAAGAACTGCAGCACCAAAGATCATGGGACAGGCGGGGAGCGTCAGGATCGCTGGAAGCAGGTAAGTATGCCTCAGCGCCCTCACCCCCTCACCCGCCGACCCTGCCACCCACCTTGACTTGAGTATAAGCCAAGAGGGGCACTTTCAGCCCAAAAATTTGGGCAGAAAATCTCGGCTTATACTCGAGTATATACGGTAGTCACTTTTTCAATAAGGATGGTGTGAGATACTTTGTCAAATGCTTTGCAGAATTCAAGATATACTATATCTACATCATTTCCCTGATCCAACCAGTCAGTGATTCTGTCAAAGAAGGAAATTAAGTTAGGGTACCGTCACACTATACGATTTACCTACGATCACGACCAGCGATATGACCTGGCCGTGATCGTAGGTAAATCTTAGTGTGGTCGCTGGGGAGCTGTCACACAGACAGCTCTCCAGCGACCAACGATGCCGAGGTCCCTGGGTAACCAGGGTAAACATCGGGTAACTAAGCGCAGGACCGCGCTTAGTTACCCGATGTTTACCCTGGTTACAAGCGTTAAACTAAAAAAAAAACAAACAGCACATACTTACATTCTGGTGTCCGTCAGGTCCCTTGCAGTCTGCTTCCCGCACTCAGTGACTGCCGGCCGTAAAGTGAAAGTGAAAGCACAGCCGCTATGCTCTGCTTTCACTTTACGGCCGGCAGTCACAGTGCGGGAAGCAGAGACGGCAAGGGACCTGACGGACACCAGAATGTAAGTATGTGCTGTTTTTTTTTTTTTAGTTTAATGCTTGTAACCAGGGTAAACATCGGGTAACTAAGCGCGGTCCTGCGCTTAGTTACCCGATGTTTACCCTGGTTACAAGCGAACGCATCGCTGGATCGCATCGCTAGATCGGTGTCACACATACCGATCTAGCGATGACAGCGGGAGATCCAGCGATGAAAGAAAGTTCCATACGATCTGCTACGACGTACGATTCTCAGCAGGATCCCTGATCGCTGCTGCGTGTCAGACACAGCGATATCGTAACGATATCGCTGGAACGTCACAAATCGTACCGTCGTAGCGATCGAAATGGTATAGTGTGACGGTACCCTTAGTCTAATATGACTTATTAGTTACAAACCCATACTGACTCCGTTTAATCACTTCATTCTTATCCAGGTACTTACATACATGTTGTTTAATAATTTGTTCAAAGATCTTTCCTGGTATAGACATCAGACTCACCGGCCTATAGTTTCCTGGGTCCACCTTCTTCCCCTTTTTGAAGATAGGAACAACATTTGCTCTTCTCTATTCTGGGACTTTTGTTCTCCAAGAATTTTCAAAGATTATGGAGAGTGGTTCAAAAATTTCTTCTGCTATCTCCTTCAGTATTCTGGGGTGTAATTCATCTGGACCTGGAGACTTGAATTCATTTATTATAGCTAAGTGTTTTCTCACTATCTTTCTGTTTATAGATATCCTGGATTCTTCTACTCCCTTAATATAACAGTGAAAATCAGTTGATGTTGCATTTCCTTTCTGTGAGAAAACAGAGGCAAAATAGGAATTTAATAGTTCGGCCTTCTCAACATCCTTTCTTACCATTTCATCAGTTCCATCCTGTAAAAATTCTATAGCATCTTTGACTTTTCTTTTACTCTTGACATATCCCCAAAATCCTTTTTTACTGCTTTTGACATCTCTTGCAAGCCTTAATTCATTGTCAGCTTTAGATAATCTGATTCGTGCCCTGCAGGTTCTGCCGACAGCATTATATTCTTCTTTAAATATGCCTCCCTTTTGATAAACATTTATTTCATCCTTTTTAGCATGTGTTTAAGTTCTGTGTTCATCCATCCTGGTTTCCTTAAATGCTTCCTTTTCTTCCCTCTTTTCGGAATTGTTAACAATTGTGCTTTGAGAATCTCATTTTTCAAGATTTCCCATCCTTCCTGGACATTTTTGTCCTTAAGGATATCCAGCCATTGGATCCCTCCAATTCTCTTTCGGAGTCCCTTAAAATCTGCCTTTCTGAAATCTATCCTTGAAGTCTGAGTCTTCACAGGTCTTCCTCCTCTAGTTATCCAAAATTCTAAAATAGCATGGTCGCTACCTCCTAGGATCCAGCCACTCTTACCTCCTCAACCATTTCCTCCCTGTTTATAAGGATTAGATCCAAGGTAGCAGATCCCCTTGTTTTCTCCCCTACCTTTTGGGAGATAAAGTTGTCAGCAAGAGGATAAGAATTTTCTTGTCCTGTTAATTGTGCCTGAGAGAGATTCCCAACAAATGTCTGGATAGTTGAAATCTCCCATGACAACTGTCATATTTTTTGGAGAACTTGGCCATTTGATGCATAAAGAGTTCATCCATATCTTCAGCTTGTACAGGCGGCCTGTAGTAAATGCCTACACTAGTGTCCTTTCCGTTGTTCTGTCATTGTATTCCTACCCAGTTTCCACAGAACTCCCAGTCTCTGAAGCTTGGATCTCTGTGCAGATATATGCTTTTCTAACATACAATGTGATACCTCCTCCTCATTTATCAAGTCTCTTTCTTCCAAATAAGTTGTATCCTTCTAGCCTTGTATTCCAATCATGTGTATCGTCCCACCAAGTTTCCGTGATTCCAATTACATATTTCTTCTCCTTTGTTAGTAGTTCCAATTCTCTTTGTTTGTTGCCCATGCTTTGTGCATTCGTATAGAAACATTTTAGTTTGTGATTGGTTTCTGTTTCTCTAATATTTTTATAATTTATATTTTTTTTGTCTTTTTCCCTTCAACTTCTAATAGCAGAGTTCTCAATAGTATTTCTCAGGTGTATGGCTTTTTCTGGCCTTTTGCTTCCCTTCCCACATTGTTCTAGTTTAAAGCTCTCCTGATCAGTGTAGCAAGGCGACTTCCAAAAACATATTTTACCAGTCTTCTTAAGGTGCACCCCATCTCTAGCAAGCAGTCCATCATATAGGTAAGTCACTCCATGATCCAGAAATCCAAATCCTTGCTGACGGCACCATAGATGTAGCAAGTTGTTCACCTGCAGAATCTTATTCCATCTCCTTGTTCCATGGCCATCCACTGGAAGGATGGAAGAGAAGACCACCTGCACTCCCAGTTCTTTCACTTTCTTACCTAAGTTTTCCAAGTCTCTGCAGATGGTTTCTGGGTCGTTTCTTGTGGTGTCATTTGTCGTGAAAAGCAGGGTGTGATTATTTAGTTAAAAATTAACTTTTAATAAACTCATTTAAAATAAGATGCCAATTTTTTTTTAGACAAACATACATATAGGACAAACAGTATATCACCTTTCAGGAAGAGAAAAGCCAAAATACAAAAATATCAATGAACCGGACTGCTACAGACCTCCCAATCATGAGATTCCTGTAAACGGACCTGCCGCAGGCCTCAAGATGTACGGTCCTAGACCTCTTAGCAGTACGGAAAAATATCAACTTTCACCTCAAAAGTCATTTACATTAAACCACGTATGTCCTATGGATAAACAAATATTGCTGGCTTAGGTAAAAAAATGACCACTTAGACGATGCGTGAAAGTAAAACAGAGAACTGCACAATCTCACCCTATTATCATAATGGGTAAGATAATAACCGTTTTTTTATCTGGTGTTATAATTGGGGAGATGGCACATCTGGGAAGTATACCTTTTTCGTATCTACTTTTGTGGGGTCTAGTATAGATACTGGTGATATTTAGCAATGGGGGATTAGTATGGACAGGCATGTGCCATCTCCCCAATTATAACACCAGATAAAAAAACGGTTATTATCTTGGTAACATTGGTAGAGCACCTGAGGTGTCAGACCAGCAAAAACCCCCATAAGTGACCCCATTTACCAATTAAACCTCTCAATGAATTCATCTAGGGGTGCAGTGATCATATTGACACCACAGGTGTGTCACAGAATGTTATACCATTGGGCAGTGAACAAAAAATAATTTACATTTTTACCACCAAGATTGTGTGTTACATTTTCACACTGGGAAGTTGGTAAAAAATGGCACCAAAATTTGTCCCATAATTTCTGCTGAAGGTAGAAGCACCCCATATGTAGCTGTACAGTACTACTTTGCCATACGGAGTGACTCAGGAGGGACGGAGCGCAATTTGCCTCCTGGAGCGCATTTTCCTAGAATAGTTTGCAGATTTCATATAAAGAGCCCCTAAGTGGTAGGAGAGCAGAATCCCCCCTCAAGTGACCACATTTTGGAAATTATACCCCTTTGGGAATTTATCTACAGACATGGCCTGTTTTAGACAAAGTGGGGCCCTGGGCAAATTTTTAAAGCGGGGCCCCAAATACTCACATATTGCACCATCTCACAGAAACATTTTGATTACATGCGCTGAGTTCAGGCCGTTTAAGGCCGGTTTCACATGTCCACATAATTCCAGTACCGGAAAAAATCGGTACCGGAATTATCCACGTGTACCGGAATTATCCCCTACGTTTCTGTGGCACATCAGTGTGGCACACGGGCGGCACACGTTTGCCGCCCGTGTGCCCACTGGGTACCACACGCACCGTGCTGGGTACCACACGTACCAGCATCTGGTGCTGAAGCCGCGATTCACATCTTCCCTGCAGCAGCGTTTGCTGCAGAGAAGATATGAATAATAGTGTTTAACCCCTTTACCCCCAAGGGTGGTTTGCATGTTATGGACCGGGCCAATTTTTACAATTCTGACCACTGTCCCTTTATGAGGTTATAACTCTGGAACGCTTCAACGGATCCCGGTGATTCTGACATTGTTTTCTCGTGACATATTGTACTTCATGATAGTGGTAAAATTTCTTTGATATTACCTGCGTTTATTTGCGTTTATTACCTTCCGTTTATTTGTGAAAAAAACGGAATTATGGCGAAAATTTTGAAAATTTCGCAATTTTCCAACTTTGAATTTTTATGCAATTAAATCACAGAGATATGTCACACAAAATACTTAATAAGTAACATTTCCCACATGTCTACTTTATATCAGCACAATTTTGGAACCAAAATTTTTTTTTGTTAGGGAGTTATAAGGGTTAAAAGTTGACCAGCAATTTCTCATTTTTACAACACCATTTTGTTTTAGGGACCACATCTCATTTGAAGTCATTTTGAGGGGTCTATATGATAGAAAATACCCAAGTCTGACACCATTCTAAAAACTGCACCCCTCAAGGTGCTCAAAACCACATTCAGGAAGTTTATTAACCCTTCAGGTGTTTCACAGGAATTTTTGGAATGTTTAAATAAAAATTAACATTTAACTTTTTTTCACAAAAAATTTACTTCAGCTCCAATTTGTTTTATTTTACCAAGGGTTACAGGAGAAAATGGACCCCAAACCTTGTTGTACAATTTGTCCTGAGTATGCCAATACCCCACATGTGGGGGTAAACCACTGTTTGGGCGCATGACAGATCTTGGAAGCGAAGGAGTGCCATTTGACTTTTTAATGCAAAATTGACTAGAATTGAGATGGGACGCCATGTTGCGTTTGGAGAGCCCCTGATGTGCCTAAACATTGAAACCCCCCACAAGTGACACCATTTTGGAAAGTAGACCCCCTAAGGAACTTATCTAGAGGTGTGGTGAGCACTTTGACCCACCAAGTGCTTCACAGAAGTTTATAATGCAGAACCGTAAAAAATAAAAAATCAGTTTTTTTCACAAAAATTATCTTTTCGCCCCCAATTTTTTATTTTCCCAATGGTAAGAGAAGAAATTGGAACCAAAAAGTTGTTGCACAATTTGTCCTGAGTACGCTGATACCCGATATGTGGGGTTAAACCACTGTTTGGGCGCATGGGAGAGCTCGGAAGGGAAGGAGCGCCGTTTGACTTTTCAATGCAAAATTGACAGGAATTGAGATGGGACGCCATGTTGCGTTTGAAGAGCCACTGATGTGCCTAAACATTGAAACCCCCCACAAGTGACACCATTTTGGAAAGTAGACCCCCTAAGGAACTGATCTAGAGGTGTGGTGAGCACTTTGACCCACCAAGTGCTTCACAGAAGTTTATAGTGCAGAACCGTAAAAATAAAAAATCATTTTTTTTTCACATTAATTATCTTTTCGCCCCCAATTTTTTATTTTCCCAATGGTAAGAGAAGAAATTGGAACCAAAAAGTTGTTGTACAATTTGTCCTGAATACGCTGATACCCCATATGTGGGGTTAAACCACTGTTTGGGCGCATGGGAGAGCTCGGAAGGGAAGGAGCGCCGTTTGACTTTTCAATGCAAAATTCACAGGAATTGAGATGAGACGCCATGTTGCGTTTGGAGAGCCACTGATGTGCCTAAACATTGAAACCCCCCACAAGTGACACCATTTTGGAAAGTAGACCCCCTAAGGAACTTATCTAGATGTGTGGTGAGCACTTTGACCCACCAAGAGCTTCACAGAAGTTTATAATGCAGAGCCGTAACAATAAAACAAAAAATTTTTCCCACAAAAATTATTTTTTAGTCCCCAGTTTTGTATTTTCCCAAGGGTAACAGGCGAAATTGGACCCCAAAAGTTGTTGTGCAATTTGTCCTGACTGCGCTGATACCCCATATGTGGGGGGGGAACCACCGTTTGGGCGCATGGGAGGGCTCGGAAGGGAAGGAGCGCCATTTGGAATACAGACTTAGATGGAATGGTCTGCAGGCGTCACATTGCGTTTGCAGAGCCCCTAATGTACCTAAACAGTAGAAACCCCCCACAAGTGACCCCATATTGGAAACTAGACCCCCCCAAGGAACTTATCTAGATGTGTTGTGAGAACTTTGAGCCCCCAAGTGTTTCACTACAGTTTCTAACGCAGAGCCGTGAAAAAAAAAAAAATCTCCCCAAAATTATTTTTTAGCCCCCAGTTTTGTATTTTCTCGAGGGTAACAGGAGAAATTGGACCCCAAAAGTTGTTGTCCAATTTGTCCTGAGTGCGCTGATGCCCCATATGTGGGGGGGATCCACCGTTTGGGCGCATGGGAGGGCTCGGAAGGGAAGGAGCGCCATTTGGAATGCAGACTTAGATGGAATGGTCTGCAGGCGTCACATTGCGTTTGCAGAGCCCCTAATGTACCTAAACAGTAGAAACCCCCCACAAGTGACCCCATATTGGAAACTAGACCCCCCCACGAACTTATCTAGATGTGTTGTGAGAACTTTGAGCCCCCAAGTGTTTCACTACAGTTTATAACGCCGAGCCGTGAAAATAAAAAATCTTTTTTTTTCCTACAAAAATTATTTTTTAGCCCCCAGTTTTGTATTTTCCCAAGGGTAACAGGAGAAATTGGACCCCAAAAGTTGTTGTCCAATTTGTCCTGAGTACGCTGATACCCCATATGTTGGGGTAAACTCCTGTTTGGACACACGGGAGAGCTCGGAAGGGAAGGAGCACTGTTTTACTTTTTCAACGCAGAATTGGCTGGAATTGAGATCGGACGCCATGTCGCGTTTGGAGAGCCCCTGATGTGTCTAAACAGTGGAAACCTCCAAATTATAACTGAAACCCTAATCCAAACACACCCCTAACCCTAATTCCAACGGTAACCCTAACCACACCTCTAACCCAGACACACCCCTAACCCTAATCCCAACCCTATTCCCAACCGCAAATGTAATCCAAACCCTAACCCTAACTTTAGCCCCAGCCCTAACTGTAGCCTTAACCCTAACTGTAGCCTTAACCCTAGCCCTAGCCTTAGCCCTAACCCTAGCCCTAGCCCTAACCCTAGCCATAGCCCTAACCCTAGCCCTAACCCTAGCCCTAACCCTAGCCCTAACCCTAGCCCTAACCCTAGCCCTAACCCTAACCCTAATGGGAAAATGGAAATAAATACATTTTTTTAAATTTTTTTTATTTTTCCCTAACTAAGGGGGTGATGATGGGGGTTTGATTTACTTTTATAGCGGGTTTTTTAGCGGATTTTTATGATTGGCAGCCGTCACACACTGAAAGACGCTTTTTATTGCAAAAAATATTTTTTGCGTTACCACATTTCGAGAGCTATAATTTTTCCATATTTTGGTCCACAGAATCATGTGAGGTCTTGTTTTTTGCGGGACGAGTTGACATTTTTATTGGTAACATTTTCGGGCACGTGACATTTTTTGATCGCTTTTTATTCCGATTTTTGTGAGGCAGAATTACCAAAAACCAGCTATTCATGAATTTCTTTTGGGGGAGGCGTTTATACCGTTCCGCGTTTGGTAAAATTGATAAAGCAGTTTTATTCTTCGGGTCAGTACGATTACAGCGACACCTCATTTATATCATTTTTTTAATGTTTTGGCGCTTTTATACAATAAAAACTATTTTATAGAAAAAATAATTATTTTTGCATCGCTTTATTCTGAGGACTATAACTTTTTTATTTTTTTGCTGATGTTGCTGTATGGCGGCTCGTTTTTTGCGGGACAAGATGACGCTTTCAGCGGTATCCTGGTTTTTTATATCTGTCTTTTTGATCGCGTGTTATTCCACTTTTTGTTCGGCGGTATGATAATAAAGCATTGTTTTTTGTCTCGTTTTTTTTTTTTTTTCTCACGGTGTTTACTGAAGGGGTTAACTAGTGGGCCAGTTTTATAGGTCGGGTCGTTACGGACGCGGCGATACTAAATATGTGTACTTTTATTGTTTTTTTTTTTTTTATTTAGATAAAGAAATGTATAATTAGGATTATTTAGTCTAGAAAAAAGACGACTGAGGGGCGATCTAATAACCATGTATAAGTATATAAGGGGACAATACAAATATCTCGCTGAGGATCTGTTTATACCAAGGAAGGTGACGGGCACAAGGGGGCATTCTTTGCGTCTGGAGGAGAGAAGGTTTTTCCACCAACATAGAAGAGGATTCTTTACTGTTAGGGCAGTGAGAATCTGGAATTGCTTGCCTGAGGAGGTGGTGATGGCGAACTCAGTCGAGGGGTTCAAGAGAGGCCTGGATGTCTTCCTGGAGCAGAACAATATTGTATCATACAATTATTAGGTTCTGTAGAAGGACGTAGATCTGGGGATTTATTATGATGGAATATAGGCTGAACTGGATGGACAAATGTCTTTTTTCGGCCTTACTAACTATGTTACTATGTTACTATTTATGGGAATAATAATAATAATAATAAATAATCTTTATTTTTATATAGCGCTAACATATTCCGCAGCGCTTCACAGTTTATCACATTATCATCGCTGTCCCCGATGGGGCTCACAATCTAAATTCCCTATCAGTATGTCTTTGGAGTGTGGGAGGAAACCGGAGTGCCCGGAGGAAACCCACGCAAGCACGGAGAGAACATACAAACTCTTTGCAGATGTTGTCCAAGGTGGGATTAGAACCCAGGACCCCAGCGCTGCAAGGCTGCAGTGCTAACCACTGTGCCACCGTGCTGCCCATAATCAGCATAATAATAATAATAGAATAATATTTTTTTTTTTTTTCATTATTTAGGATTTTTTTTTTTTTTACACACTTGTACAAATTTTTTTTAACTTTTTTACTTTGTCCCAGGGGGGGACAATACAGATTGGTGATCTGCCAGTTTGCACAGCACTCTGACAGATCACCGATCTGTCCGAGAGCAGTGCAGCGTTACCAAGTGCCTGCTCTGAGCAGGCACTTGGTAAGCCACCTCCCTCCCTGCAGGACCCGGATCCGCGGCCATCTTGGATCCGGGAATTTCTGCAGGGAGGGAGGTAGGAGACCCCCGGAGCAACGCGATCACATCGCGTTGCTGCGGGGGTCTCAGGGAAGCCCGCAGGGAGCCCCCTCCCTGTGCGATGCTTCCCTGCACCGCCGGCACATCGCGATCATGTTTGATCGCGGTGTGCCGGGGGTTAATGTGCCGGGGGCGGTCCGTGACCGCTCCTGGCACATAGTGCCGTATGTCAGCTGCGATAAGCAGCTGACACACGGCCGTGATCGGCCGCGCTCCCCCCGTGAGCGCGGCCGATCGCCTATGACGTACTATTCCGTCCGTGGGAAGTAAAGCCCACCCCACATGGACGGAATAGTACGTCTAATGGCAGAAAGGGGTTAAAATAAAGATCTATCAAACGCTGCTGCAGGGAAGATATGAATCGCGGCTTCAGTACCAGTGGGGGGGACAGCGCTTAATGTAGCGCTGTCTCCTGCACGACACACGGACTGCACACGAACAACCTCCGTGTGCGGTACGTGTTTTACATGGACCCATTGACTTTAATGGGTCCGTGTAATACATGCGCTCCCACGAACACTGACATGTCTCCGTGTTTGGCACACGGAGACACGGTCCGCAAAAAATCAATGACATCTGCACAGATGCATTGATTTTTATGTGTCTACGTGTGTCAGTGGCTCCGGTACGTGAGGAAACTGTCACCTTACGTACCGGAGACACTGACGTGTGAAACCGGCCTAAACTAGTGTGATCAAGAATACTGAAGTCATTCAACACTTGTTTCCTAGCCTCCATACACCAGCAGAGGAAGAATGATGGGCACAGAACGATCACTAGTAGATCAATCTGTCCCCATACAGTATCATGTTATCAGCAGCATATCTGCTTTTTTCCCCGGCGATGTGCTGCTGAGAACAATGATTTCTGTTGCTGCTTAAACAATCCAATCAATCAATGAATAGGCAGCATTTTACTAATTTAGTATAATGCATCCCATTGTCCTCCATATAGCATAACGCACACCCCATAGTCCTCCATATGGTATAATGTGCCCCATAGACCTCCACATAGAATAATGCACACCCCATATTCTTTTGTGTAGTATAATGTGCCCCATAATCCTCCACATAGAAAAATGCACACCCCAAAGTCATCCATATAGTATAATGTGCCCCGTAGTCTTCCATATAGTATAACACTTTTCCCTTAGTCCTCCATATAGTATAATACATCCCATACCTCTCCATATAGTATAATGCTCCCAATAGTGTTCCATATATTATAATACAATCCACTGTACAATTGGCACATCACATTAGATGATCCAATTCTGGAGCTTCACCTTCGCTCTTCCCGACGACTTGGTGCATTGGCATTCTGGATGAAGGTTCTTGGAGTTGATGTCAGCTGTGAATTGTCCAAAAACACAACTGGCATCAAGCCCTGGTGTTAGTAATGGGGAGGTGTTTATCAGATAGAATGACCTCTCCAGCCTTGCAGCGCTGGAGTCCTGGGTTCTAATCCCACCCAGGACAACATCTGCAAAGAAGAGTGGTGGTGCGAAGAGTGGTGGTGGTGGGAGACTCACTACTGAGAGGCACAGAAGCAGCCATCTGCAGACCGGACATAACTGCAAGAGAAGTATGCTGCCTTCCAGGTGCGATGATCAAGGATGTGACCGATAGGATACCAAAGCTCTTCAGCTCCAAGGACGTCCACCCATTTCTTCTGATACATGTTGGCACCAATGACACGGCAAGGAAGGACCTACCGACAATCTGCAAAGACTTTGAAGAGTTGGGGAAGAAAGTAAAGGAACTGGATGCACAGGTAGTTTTTTCTTCTATCCTTCCAGTAGACGGGCATGGCACCAGGAGATGGAACAGGATCCTTGATGCAAACAACTGGCTAAGACGATGGTGCAGACAACAAGGATTCGGATTCCTGGACCACGGTGTGAATTACTTGTACGATGGACTCCTCGCCAGAGACGGACTACACCTCAACAAACCTGGGAAACACACATTCGCCAGAAGACTCGCTACACTCATCAGGAGGGCGTTAAACTAGAAGAAGAGGGGACGGGAAGAAAAACATTAGACTTGAACAAAGAAGATCCAGGAAAACATACTCAGAAGGGAGGTAAGAACATTTCTAAAACAATCCACAGCGAGGAGATTGGAACAAAACAAAATCCTCTAAACTGCATGCTCGCAAACGCCAGAAGCCTGACAAACAAGATGGAAGAACTAGAAGCAGAAATATCTACAGGTAACTTTGACATAGTGGGAATAACCGAGACATGGTTAGATGAAAGCTATGACTGGGCAGTTAACTTACAGGGTTACAGTCTGTTTAGAAAGGATCGTAAAAATCGGAGAGGAGGAGGGGTTTGTCTCTATGTAAAGTCTTGTCTAAAGTCCACTTTAAGGGAGGATATTAGCGAAGGAAATGAGGATGTCGAGTCCATATGGGTCGAAATTCATGGAGGGAAAAATGGTAACAAAATTCTCATTGGGGTCTGTTACAAACCCCCAAATATAACAGAAAGCATGGAAAGTCTACTTCTAAAGCAGATAGATGAAGCTGCAACCCATAATGAGGTCCTGGTTATGGGGGACTTTAACTACCCGGATATTAACTGGGAAACAGAAACCTGTGAAACCCATAAAGGCAACAGGTTTCTGTTAATAACCAACAAAAATTATCTTTCACAATTGGTGCAGAATCCAACCAGAGGAGCAGCACTTTTAGACCTAATACTATCTAATAGACCTGACAGAATAACAAATCTGCAGGTGGTCGGGCATCTAGGAAATAGCGACCACAATATTGTACAGTTTCACCTGTCTTTCACTAGGGGGACTTGTCAGGGAGTCACAAAAACACTGAACTTTAGGAAGGCAAAGTTTGACCAGCTTAGAGATGCCCTTAATCTGGTAGACTGGGACAATATCCTCAGAAATAAGAATACAGATAATAAATGGAAAATGTTTAAGAACATCCTAAATAGGCAGTGTAAGCGGTTTATACCTTGTGGGAATAAAAGGACTAGAAATAGGAAAAACCCAATGTGGCTAAACAAAGAAGTAAGACAGGCAATTAACAGTAAAAAGAAAGCATTTGCACTACTAAAGCAGGATGGCACCATTGAAGCTCTAAAAAACTATAGGGAGAAAAATACTTTATCTAAAAAACTAATTAAAGCTGCCAAAAAGGAAACAGAGAAGCACATTGCTAAGGAGAGTACAACTAATCCCAAACTGTTCTTCAACTATATCAATAGTAAAAGAATAAAAACTGAAAATGTAGGCCCCTTAAAAAATAGTGAGGAAAGAATGGTTGTAGATGACGAGGAAAAAGCTAACATATTAAACACCTTCTTCTCCACGGTATTCACGGTGGAAAATGAAATGCTAGGTGAAATCCCAAGAAACAATGAAAACCCTATATTAAGGGTCACCAATCTAACCCAAGAAGAGGTGCAAAACCGGCTAAATAAGATTAAAATAGATAAATCTCCGGGTCCAGATGGCATACACCCACGAGTACTAAGAGAACTAAGTAATGTAATAGATAAACCATTATTTCTTATTTTTAGGGACTCTATAGCGACAGGGTCTGTTCCGCAGGATTGGCGCATAGCAAATGTGGTGCCAATATTCAAAAAGGGCTCTAAAAGTGAACCTGGAAATTATAGGCCAGTAAGTCTAACCTCTATTGTTGGTAAAATATTTGAAGGGTTTCTGAGGGATGTTATTCTGGATTATCTCAATGAGAATAACTGTTTAACTCCATATCAGCATGGGTTTATGAGAAATCGCTCCTGTCAAACCAATCTAATCAGTTTTTATGAAGAGGTAAGCTATAGACTGGACCACGGTGAGTCATTGGACGTGGTATATCTCGATTTTTCCAAAGCGTTTGATACCGTGCCGCACAAGAGGTTGGTACACAAAATGAGAATGCTTGGTCTGGGGGAAAATGTGTGTAAATGGGTTAGTAACTGGCTTAGTGATAGAAAGCAGAGGGTGGTTATAAATGGTATAGTCTCTAACTGGGTCGCTGTGACCAGTGGGGTACCGCAGGGGTCAGTATTGGGACCTGTTCTCTTCAACATATTCATTAATGATCTGGTAGAAGGTTTACACAGTAAAATATCGATATTTGCAGATGATACAAAACTATGTAAAGCAGTTAATACAAGAGAAGATAGTATTCTGCTACAGATGGATCTGGATAAGTTGGAAACTTGGGCTGAAAGGTGGCAGATGAGGTTTAACAATGATAAATGTAAGGTTATACACATGGGAAGAGGGAATCAATATCACCATTACACACTGAATGGGAAACCACTGGGTAAATCTGACAGGGAGAAGGACTTGGGGATCCTAGTTAATGATAAACTTACCTGGAGCAGCCAGTGCCAGGCAGCAGCTGCCAAGGCAAACAGGATCATGGGGTGCATTAAAAGAGGTCTGGATACACATGATGAGAGCATTATACTGCCTCTGTACAAATCCCTAGTTAGACCGCACATGGAGTACTGTGTCCAGTTTTGGGCACCGGTGCTCAGGAAGGATATAATGGAACTAGAGAGAGTACAAAGGAGGGCAACAAAATTAATAAAGGGGATGGGAGAACTACAATACCCAGATAGATTAGCGAAATTAGGATTATTTAGTCTAGAAAAAAGACGACTGAGGGGCGATCTAATAACCATGTATAAGTATATAAGGGGACAGTACAAATATCTCGCTGAGGATCTGTTTATACCAAAAAAGGTGACGGGCACAAGGGGGCATTCTTTGCGTCTGGAGGAGAGAAGGTTTTTCCACCAACATAGAAGAGGATTCTTTACTGTTAGGGCAGTGAGAATCTGGAATTGCTTGCCTGAGGAGGTGGTGATGGCGAACTCAGTCGAGGGGCTCAAGAGAGGCCTGGATGTCTTCCTGGAGCAGAACAATATTGTATCATACAATTAGGTTCTGTAGAAGGACGTAGATCTGGGGATTTATTATGATGGAATATAGGCTGAACTGGATGGACAAATGTCTTTTTTCGGCCTTACTAACTATGTTACTATGTAAAGAGTTTGTATGTTCTCTCCGTGTTTGCGTGGGTTTCCTCCGGGTACTCCGGTTTCCTCCCACATTGTAAAGACATACTGATAGGGAATTTAGATTGTGAGCCCCAACGGGGACAGCGACGATAATGTGTGCAAACTGTAAAGCGCTGCGGAATATGTTAGCGCTATATAAAAATAAAGATTATTATTATTATTACTAGAAGGCCCCTGGAGCTTATAAAATACCGCAAACCATAACCTGAACCACAGCACCACCTAGTGGAAGGAACTCGATATGTGAAATCCTGATCAAAAACTTAAGAATTTTTATATTTTTACTACTTTTGCACATTAAAAGAACTTTTTGACAAAAAAGGTTTATTTTTTTATTCTACTTCTAATGTATTGCAGTACTTTTTTCCAATCAGTCATAGAGCTCATGCACATGTAACACAATTTATACAGAGCGATAAGGGTATATGCACACACAGTCACCTATGCTTCCAGACTTTTAATGCACGGTCTCTATGCCTGGATGTGCTGGAGTTAGAGGCATTAAAGGGAACCTGTCACCCCAAAAATCGAAGGTGAGCTAAGCCCACCGGCATCAGGGGCTTATCTCCAGCATTCTGTAATGCATTCTGTAATGCTGTAGATAAGCCGCCGATGTATCCTGAAAGAGGAGAAAAAGAGGTTAGATTATACTCACCCAGGGGCGGTCCGCTGCGGTCCGGTCGGATGGGTGTCGCGGTCCGGGCCCTCCCATCTTCTTACGATGACGTCTTCTTCTTGTCTTCAGGTTCCGGTGCAGGTGTACTGTGTCTGCCCTGTTGAGGGCAGAGCAAAGTACTGCAGTGCGCAGGCGCCGGGAAAGGTCAGAGAGGCCCAGCACCTGCGCACTGCAGTACTTTGCTCTGCCCTCAACAGGGAGATAAAGTACGCCTGCGCCAGAGCATGAAGACAAGAAGAGGACGTCATCGTAAGAAGATGGGAGGGCCCGGACCGCGACACCCACCCGACGGGACCGCAGCGGGACCGCCCCTGGGTGAGTATAATCTAACCTCTTTTTCTCATCTTTCAGGATACATCGGGGGCTTATCTACAGCATTACAGAATGCATTACAGAATGCTGGAGATAAGCCCCTGATGCCGGTGGGCTTAGCTCACCTTCGATTTTGGGGATGACAGGTTCCCTTTAAGAGGTGCACGCCTGTTATTGAGTAAGGTAAGGTGCCAGTGGTATGTGCTTTCAAACTCCTCACCAGTAATCTTACTCCAGTCACAGACTGGAGTAAGATTTCTGATGAAATTAACGTCACTGCTTGTCATGAGTCTGATGAGCGAGGGTTATCATGCCCCTGCCCCCCCCAGCTTTGTTCAGCCTTTGTCAGAGCTTGAATAAAGTAAAGAGAAAATGTAAAAAATTCTGGCCTAAAAACTTTGATGAATGGGAGCCATCGGTTTTTGAGGGGTGTTTTGAAGCTCCTGAACAAAAATGGCTCAAAAATTGCTGCATAAAAAACCTTGAAAGACTCTTCTTATTCCATTCTATTGTAAAAAGTCCTCGGCATTTTTATTCTGCTTTAGGTTTTGAAAAACGTTTGTTGGGCAAAAGAGACAAGTGCACGTCACTAGTTAGAAGCGGCTACTGATAAAAAAAAACCGCTTCAAACCAGGACTATTCACTGTCCAGTCAAAAGGAGGCAAAAACACCTAAGACCATGTTCACACGTTCAGTATTTGGTCAGTATTTTACCTCAGTATTTGTAGACAAAACAAGGATTATTCACTGTCCAGTCAAAAGGTGGCAAAAATGTCTAAGGCCACGTTCACATAATCAGTATTTGGAAAGTATTTTACCTCAGTATTTGTAGCCAAAACCAGGACTATTCACTGTCCAGTCAAAAGGTGGCAAAAACGTCTAAGGCCACGTTGACACGTTCCGTATTTGGTCAGTATTTTACCTCGGTATTTGTAGCCAAAACCAGGACTATTCACTGTCCAGTCAAAAGGAGGCAAAAACGCCTAAGGCCATATTCACACGGTCAGTATTTGGTCAGTATTTTACCTCAGTATTTGTAGACAAAACCAGGACTATTCACTGTCCAGTCAAAAGGTGGCAAAAACGTCTAAGGCCATGTTCACATGGTCAGTATTTGGTCAGTATTTTACCTCAGTATTTGTAGCCAAAACCAGGACTATTCACTGTCCAGTCAAAAGGTGGCAAAAACGTCTAAGGCCACGTTCACACGGTCAGTATTTGGTCGGTATTTCACCTCAGTATTTGTAGCCAAAACCAGGACTATTCACTGTCCAGTCAAAAGGTGGCAAAAACGTCTAAGGCCATGTTCACACGGTCAGTATTTGGTCAGTATTTTACCTCAGTATTTGTAGCCAAAACCAGGACTATTCACTGTCCAGTCAAAAGGTGGCAAAAACGTCTAAGGCCACGTTCACACGGTCAGTATTTGGTCAGTATTTTACCTTTGTAGCCAAAACCAGGACTATTCACTGTCAAGTCAAAAGGTGGCAAAAACGCCTAAGGCCACGTTGACACGTTCTGTATATGGTCAGTATTTTACCTCGGTATTTATAGCCAAAACCAGGACTATTCACTGTCCAGTCAAAAGGAGGCAAAAACGCCTAAGGCCATATTCACACGGTCAGTATTTGGTCAGTATTTTACCTCAGTATTTGTAGCCAAAACCAGGACTATTCACTGTCCAGTCAAAAGGAGGCAAAAACGCCTAAGGCCACGTTCACACGGTCAGTATTTAGTCGGTATTTTAACTTTGTAGCCAAAACCAGGACTATTCACTGTCCAGTCAAAAGGAGGCAAAAACGCCTAAGGCCATATTCACACGTTCCATATTTGGTCAGTATTTTACCTCGGTATTTGTAGCCAAAACCAGGACTATTCACTGTCCAGTCAAAAGGTGGCAAAAACGCCTAAGGCCATGTTCACACGGTCAGTATTTGGTCAGTATTTTACCTCAGTATTTGTAGCCAAAACCAGGACTATTCACTGTCCAGTCAAAAGGTGGCAAAAACGCCTAAGGCCACGTTCACACGGTCAGTATTTGGTCAGTATTTTACCTCGATATTTGTAGACAAAACCAGGACTATTCACTGTCCAGTGAAAAGGTGGCAAAAACGCCCAAGGCCACGTTCACACGGTCAGTATTTTCCCTCAGTATTTGTAGCCAAAACCAAGAATATTCACTGTCCAGTCACAAGGTGGCACAAACGCCTAAGGCCACGTTCACACGGTCAGTAGTTGGTCAGTATTTTACCTCAGTATTTGTAGCCAAAACCAGGACTATTCACTGTCCAGTGAAAAGGTGGCAAAAACGCCCAAGGCCACGTTCACACGGTCAGTATTTGGCCAGTATTTTACCTCAGTATTTGTAGCCAAAACCAGGACTATTCAATGTCCAGTGAAAAGGTGGCAAAAACGCCTAAGGCCACGTTCACACGGTCAGTATTTGGTCAGTATTTTACCTCGGTATTTGTAGCGAAAACCAGGACTATTCACTGTCCAGTCAAAAGGAGGCAAAAACGCCTAAGGCCATATTCACACCGTCAGCATTTTACCTCAGTATTTGTAGCCAAAACCAGGACTATTCACTGTCCAGTGAAAAGGTGGCAAAAACGCCCAAGGCCACGTTCACAAGGTCAGTATTTGGTCAGTATTTTACCTCAGTATTTGTAGCCAAAAGCAGGACTATTCACTGTCCAGTCAAAAGGTGGCAAAAATACCTAAGGCCATGTTCACATGGTCAGTATTTGGTCAGTATTTTACCTCAGTATTTGTAGCCAAAACCAGGACTATTCACTGTCCAGTCAAAAGGTGGCAAAAACACCTAAGGCCATGTTCACATGGTCAGTATTTGGTCAGTATTTTACCTCAGTATTTGTAGCCAAAACCAGGACTATTCACTGTCCAGTGAAAAGGTGGCAAAAACGCCCAAGGCCACGTTCACACGGTCAGTATTTGGTCAGTATTTTACCTCGGTATTTGTAGCGAAAACCAGGACTATTCACTGTCCAGTCAAAAGGAGGCAAAAACGCCTAAGGCCATATTCACACCGTCAGCATTTTACCTCAGTATTTGTAGCCAAAACCAGGACTATTCACTGTCCAGTGAAAAGGTGGCAAAAACGCCCAAGGCCACGTTCACAAGGTCAGTATTTGGTCAGAATTTTACCTCAGTATTTGTAGCCAAAAGCAGGACTATTCACTGTCCAGTCAAAAGGTGGCAAAAACACCTAAGGCCATGTTCACATGGTCAGTATTTGGTCAGTATTTTACCTCAGTATTTGTAGCCAAAACCAGGACTATTCACTGTCCAGTCAAAAGGTGGCAAAAACACCTAAGGCCATGTTCACATGGTCAGTATTTGGTCAGTATTTTACCTCAGTATTTGTAGCCAAAACCAGGACTATTCACTATCCAGTCAAAAGGAGGCAAAAACGCCTAAGGCCATATTCACACCGTCAGTATTTTACCTCAGTATTTGTAGCCCAAACCAGGACTATTCACTGTCCAGTGAAAAGGTGGCAAAAACGGCCAAGGCCACGTTCACACGGTCAGTATTTGGTCAGTATTTTACCTCAGTATTTGTAGCCAAAACCAGGACTATTCACTGTCCAGTCACAAGGTGGCAAAAACACCTAAGGCCACGTTCACACGGTCAGTATTTGGTCAGTATTTTACCTCAGTATCTGTAGTCAAAACCAGGACTATTCAATATCCAGTGAAAAGGTGGCAAAAACGCCCAAGGCCACGTTCACACGGTCAGTATTTGGTCAGTATTTTACTTCAGTATTTGTAGCCAAAACCAGGACTATTCACTGTCCAGTCACAAGGTGGCAAAAACACCTAAGGCCACGTTCACACGGTCAGTATTTGGTCAGTATTTTACCTCAGTATCTGTAGCCAAAACCAGGACTATTCACTGTCCAGTGAAAAGGTGGCAAAAACGGCCAAGGCCACGTTCACACGGTCAGTATTTGGTCAGTATTTTACCTCAGTATTTGTAGCCAAAACCAGGACTATTCACTGTCCAGTCACAAGGTGGCAAAAACACCTAAGGCCACGTTCACACGGTCAGTATTTGGTCAGTATTTTACCTCAGTATCTGTAGCCAAAACCAGGACTATTCACTATCCAGTGAAAAGGTGGCAAAAACGCCCAAGGCCACGTTCACACGGTCAGTATTTTCCCTCAGTATTTGTAGCCAAAACCAAGAATATTCACTGTCCAGTCACAAGGTGGCACAAACGCCTAAGGCCACGTTCACACGGTCAGTAGTTGGTCAGTATTTTACCTCAGTATTTGTAGCCAAAACCAGGACTATTCACTGTCCAGTGAAAAGGTGGCAAAAACGCCCAAGGCCACGTTCACACGGTCAGTATTTGGCCAGTATTTTACCTCAGTATTTGTAGCCAAAAGCAGGACTATTCACTGTCCAGTCAAAAGGTGGCAAAAATACCTAAGGCCATGTTCACATGGTCAGTATTTGGTCAGTATTTTACCTCAGTATTTGTAGCCAAAACCAGGACTATTCACTGTCCAGTCAAAAGGTGGCAAAAACACCTAAGGCCATGTTCACATGGTCAGTATTTGGTCAGTATTTTACCTCAGTATTTGTAGCCAAAACCAGGACTATTCACTGTCCAGTGAAAAGGTGGCAAAAACGCCTAAGGCCACGTTCACACGGTCAGTATTTGGTCAGTATTTTACCTCGGTATTTGTAGCGAAAACCAGGACTATTCACTGTCCAGTCAAAAGGAGGCAAAAACGCCTAAGGCCATATTCACACCGTCAGCATTTTACCTCAGTATTTGTAGCCAAAACCAGGACTATTCACTGTCCAGTGAAAAGGTGGCAAAAACGCCCAAGGCCACGTTCACAAGGTCAGTATTTGGTCAGTATTTTACCTCAGTATTTGTAGCCAAAAGCAGGACTATTCACTGTCCAGTCAAAAGGTGGCAAAAATACCTAAGGCCATGTTCACATGGTCAGTATTTGGTCAGTATTTTACCTCAGTATTTGTAGCCAAAACCAGGACTATTCACTGTCCAGTCAAAAGGTGGCAAAAACACCTAAGGCCATGTTCACATGGTCAGTATTTGGTCAGTATTTTACCTCAGTATTTGTAGCCAAAACCAGGACTATTCACTGTCCAGTGAAAAGGTGGCAAAAACGCCCAAGGCCACGTTCACACGGTCAGTATTTGGTCAGTATTTTACCTCGGTATTTGTAGCGAAAACCAGGACTATTCACTGTCCAGTCAAAAGGAGGCAAAAACGCCTAAGGCCATATTCACACCGTCAGCATTTTACCTCAGTATTTGTAGCCAAAACCAGGACTATTCACTGTCCAGTGAAAAGGTGGCAAAAACGCCCAAGGCCACGTTCACAAGGTCAGTATTTGGTCAGAATTTTACCTCAGTATTTGTAGCCAAAAGCAGGACTATTCACTGTCCAGTCAAAAGGTGGCAAAAACACCTAAGGCTCGTTCACATGGTCAGTATTTGGTCAGTATTTTACCTCAGTATTTGTAGCCAAAACCAGGACTATTCACTGTCCAGTCAAAAGGTGGCAAAAACACCTAAGGCCATGTTCACATGGTCAGTATTTGGTCAGTATTTTACCTCAGTATTTGTAGCCAAAACCAGGACTATTCACTATCCAGTCAAAAGGAGGCAAAAACGCCTAAGGCCATATTCACACCGTCAGTATTTTACCTCAGTATTTGTAGCCCAAACCAGGACTATTCACTGTCCAGTGAAAAGGTGGCAAAAACGGCCAAGGCCACGTTCACACGGTCAGTATTTGGTCAGTATTTTACCTCAGTATTTGTAGCCAAAACCAGGACTATTCACTGTCCAGTCACAAGGTGGCAAAAACACCTAAGGCCACGTTCACACGGTCAGTATTTGGTCAGTATTTTACCTCAGTATCTGTAGCCAAAACCAGGACTATTCAATATCCAGTGAAAAGGTGGCAAAAACGCCCAAGGCCACGTTCACACGGTCAGTATTTGGTCAGTATTTTACTTCAGTATTTGTAGCCAAAACCAGGACTATTCACTGTCCAGTCACAAGGTGGCAAAAACACCTAAGGCCACGTTCACACGGTCAGTATTTGGTCAGTATTTTACCTCAGTATCTGTAGCCAAAACCAGGACTATTCACTGTCCAGTGAAAAGGTGGCAAAAACGGCCAAGGCCACGTTCACACGGTCAGTATTTGGTCAGTATTTTACCTCAGTATTTGTAGCCAAAACCAGGACTATTCACTGTCCAGTCACAAGGTGGCAAAAACACCTAAGGCCACGTTCACACGGTCAGTATTTGGTCAGTATTTTACCTCAGTATCTGTAGCCAAAACCAGGACTATTCACTATCCAGTGAAAAGGTGGCAAAAACGCCCAAGGCCACGTTCACACGGTCAGTATTTGGTCAATATTTTACCTCAGTATTTGTAGCCAAAACCAGGACTATTCACTGTCCAGTCAAAAGGTGACAAAAACGCCTAAGGCCACGTTCACACGTTCCGTATTTGGTCAGTATTTTACCTCGGTATTTGTAGCCAAAACCAGGACTATTCACTGTCCAGTCTAAAGGTGGCAAAAACGCCTAAGGCCACGTTCACACGGTCAGTATTTGGTCAGTATTTTACCTTAGTATTTGTAGCCAAAACCAGGACTATTCACTGTCCAGTCAAAAGGTGGCAAAAACACCTAAGGCCATGTTCACATGGTCAGTATTTGGTCAGTATTTTACCTCAGTATTTGTAGCCAAAACCAGGACTATTCACTGTCCAGTCAAAAGGTGGCAAAAACGCCTAAGGCCACGTTCACACGGTCAGTATTTGGTCAGTATTTTACCTCAGTATTTGTAGCCAAAACCAGGACTATTCACTGTCCAGTGAAAAGGTGGCAAAAACTCCCAAGGCCACGTTCACACGGTCAGTATTTTCCCTCAGTATTTGTAGCCAAAACCAGGAATATTCACTGTCCAGTCACAAGGTGGCAAAAACGCCTAAGGCCACGTTCACACGGTCAGTATTTGGTCAGTATTTTACCTCAGTATTTGTAGCCAAAACCAGGACTATTCACTGTCCAGTCACAAGGTGGCAAAAACACCTAAGGCCACGTTCACACGGTCAGTATTTTACCTCAGTATCTGTAGCCAAAACCAGGACTATTCACTATCCAGTGAAAAGGTGGCAAAAACGCCCAAGGCCACGTTCACACGGTCAGTATTTGGTCAGTATTTTACCTCAGTATATGTAGCCAAAACCAGGACTATTCACTGTCCAGTCAAAAGGTGGCAAAACCGCCTAAGGCCACGTTCACACGGTCAGTATTTGGTCAGTATTTTACCTCAGTACTTGTAGCCAAAACCAGGACTATTCACTGTCCAGTCAAAAGGTGGCAAAAACGCCTAAGGCCACGTTCACACATTAAGTATTTGGTCAGTATTTTACCTCGGTATTTGTAGCCAAAACCAGGACTATTCACTGTCCAGTCAAAAGGTGGTACAAACGCCTAAGGCCACGTTCACACGGTCAGTATTTGGTCGTTATATTACCTTTGTAGCCAAAACCAGGACTATTCACTGTCCAGTCAAAAGGAGGCAAAAACGCCTAAGGCCACGTTCACACGGTCAGTATTTTACTTCAGTATTTGTAGCCAAAACCAGGACTATTCACTGTCCAGTCAAAAGGAGGCAAAAACACCTAAGGCCACGTTCACACGGTCAGTATTTGGTCGGTATTTTACCTCTGTAGCCAAAACCAGAACTATTCACTGTCCAGTCAAAAGGAGGCAAAAACGCCTAAGGCCACGTTCACACGGTCAGTATTTGACCTCAGTATTTGTAGCCAAAACCAGGACTATTCACTGTCCAGTGAAAAGGAGGCAAAAACGCCCAAGGCCACGTTCACACGGTCAGTATTTGGTCGGTATTTTACCTTTGTAGCCAAAACCAGGACTATTCGCTGTCCAGTCAAAAGGTGGCAAAAAAGTCTAAGGCCACGTTCACACGTTTCGTATTTGGTCAGTATTTTACCTCGGTATTTGTAGCCAAAACCAGGACTATTCACTGTCCAGTCACAAGGTGGCAAAAACGCCTAAGGCCATGTTCACACGGTCAGTATTTTACCTCAGTATTTGTAGCCAAAACCAGGACTATTCACTGTCCAGTGAAAAGGTGGCAAAAACGCCCAAGGCCATGTTCACACGGTCAGTATTTGGTCAGTATTTTACCTCAGTACTTGTAGCCAAAACCAGGACTATTCACTGTCCAGTCAAAAGATGGCAAAAACGCCTAAGGCATACCTCCCAACTTTCGAGTAAGGGAAAGAGGGACAAAGTCAGCGCGTAGCGGCAAATTTTAGGCCACACCCCTGACCACACCCATTTCACAACTAGCCACGCCCCAACCACACCCATTTAGCACTGCTGATCACAATGTTTCGTAAACAATAATTATAAACAAAAAAATATGGCCATACACGACGCTCCATACTGTACAATGGCCACACACGATGCTCCATACTGGACAATGGCCCCACACGATGCTCCATACTATACAATGGCCCCACACGACGCTCCATACTGTACAATGGCCACACACATGATGCTCCATACTGTACAATGGCCACACACACGACGCTCCATACTGTACAATGGCCACACACACGACGCTCCATACTGTACAATGGCCCCACACACGACGCTCCATACTGTACAATGGCCACACACACGACGCTCCATACTGTACAATGGCCCCACACGACGCTCCATACTGTACAATGGCCCCACACACGACGCTCCATACTGTACAATGGCCCCACACACGACGCTCCATACTGTACAATGGCCCCACACACGACGCTCCATACTGTACAATGGCCACACACGACGCTCCATACTGGACAATGGCCACACACGACGCTCCATACTGGACAATGGCCACACACACGACGCTCCATACTGTACAATGGCCCCACACACGACGCTCCATACTGTACAATGGCCACACACGACGCTCCATACTGGACAATGGCCACACACGACGCTCCATACTGGACAATGGCCACACAAGACGCTCCATACTGTACAATGGCCACACACACGACGCTCCATACTGAACAATGGCCCCACACGACGCTCCATACTGTACAATGGCCCCACACGACGCTCCATACTGTACAATGGCCACACACACGACGCTCCATACTGTACAATGGCCCCACACACAACGCTCCATACTGTACAATGACCCCACACGACGCTCCATACTGTACAATGGCCCCACACGACGCTCCATACTGTACAATGGCCACACACACGACGCTCCATACTGTACAATGGCCCCACACGACGCTCCATACTGTACAATGGCCCCACACACGACGCTCCATACTGTACAATGGCCCCACACGACGCTCCATACTGTACAATAGCCACACACACGACGCTCCATACTGTACAATGGCCCCACACGACGCTCCATACTGTACAATAGCCACACACATGATGCTCCATACTGTACAATGGCCCCACACGACGCTCCATACTGGACAATGGCCACACACGACGCTCCATACTGTACAATGGCCCCACACGACGCTCCATACTGTATAATGGCCCCACACGACGCTCCATACTGTACAATGGCCCCACACACGACGCTCCATACTGGACAATGGCCACACACGACGCTCCATACTGGACAATGGCCACACACACGACGCTCCATACTGTACAATGGCCACACACACGACGCTCCATACTGTACAATGGCCCCACACGACGCTCCATACTGTATAACGGCCACACACAACGCTCCATACTGTACAATGGCCACACACACGACGCTCCATACTGTACAATGGCCCCACACTACGCTCCATACTGTATAACGGCCACACAACGCTTCATACTGTACAATGGCCACACCCACAACGCTCCACACTGTACAATGGCCACACACGACGCTCCATACTGGACAATGGCCACACAAGACGCTCCATAGTGTACAATGGCCACACACGACGGTCCATAGTGTACAATGGCCACACACAACGCTCCATAGTGTACAATGGCCACACACGACGCTCCATAGTGTACAATGGCTCCACACGACGCTCCATACTGTACAATGGCCCCACACACGACGCTCCATAGTGTACAATGGCCACACACGACGCTCCATACTGTACAATGGCCCCACACACGACGCTTCATAGTGTACAATGGCCACACAGGATGCTCCATACTGTACAATGGCCACACACGACGCTCCATACTGTATAATGGCCACACATGACGCTCCATACTGTATAATGGCCACACATGACGCTCCATACTGTACAATGGCCATTGGCCACATTATGCTCCATACTGTATAACGGCCCCACATGATGCTGCATACAGCATACTTGCCCCACGTGATGGTCCATACAGTATAATGGCCCCACACGATGCTGGGTATAGAATAATGGCCACACATAATGCTGGGTACAGTATACTGGCCACACATGGTTACCCCACCCCCATCATTGCTTTCTCCATCACTACACACAGACACCTTTCACCGCACTCCCTCGCAGCAGCTGGCAGCTTCCACACCCACGGCGCTGAATGGTGTCATCCAGCTGCGCCACTGACTGCTCACGTCGCTGCAGCTGTGATATGCCACTGATAAAGACCTCCGTGTCTCCTGTGCCGGTCCGTGTCAGAGCGAGGAGCAATATCTGCTCCGATCTGACACAGCCAGCGTCCGCTCCGTACACATGCGACTCCGCTCAATACACCTCGTACACACACGACTCCGCTCCATACACCTTGCATATGCAGCTCCGCTCCGTACACACACGGCTCCGCTCTGTACACCTCATACATACGGCTCCTCCCCATACACCTTGTACACACACGGTTCCACTCCATACACTTCGTACACACACGGCTCCGCTCCATTCACCTTATACACACACAGCTCTGCTCCGTACACCTCATACACACGGCTCCTCTCCATACATCTTGTACACACATGGCTCCGCTCAATACACCTTGCACATGCGGCTCTGCTCCGTACACCTCGTACACACACTACTCCATTCCATACACCTTGCACATGCGGCTCCGCTCTGTACGCCTCATACACACACGGCTCCACTCCGTACACCTCGCACACACACGGCTCCACTCCGTACACCTCGTACACACACGGCTCTGCTCCGTACACCTCGCACACACACGGCTCCACTCCGTACACATTGCACACACACGGCTCCACTCCGTACACATTGCACACACACGGCTCCACTCCGTACACCTCGCACACACACGGCTCCACTCCGTACACCTCGTACACACACGGCTCTGCTCCGTACACCTCGCACACACACGGCTCTGCTCCGTACACCTCGCACACACACGGCTCCACTCCGTACACCTCGCACACACACGGCTCCACTCCGTACACCTCGCACACACACGGCTCCACTCCGTACACCTCGCACACACACGGCTCCACTCCGTACACCTCGCACACACACGGCTCCACTCCGTACACCTCGCACACACACGGCTCCACTCCGTACACATTGCACACACACGGCTCAGCTCCATACACCTTATACACACATGGCTCCACTCCATACACATTGCACACGCTGCTCCACTCCGTATACTTTGTACACACATGGCTCTGCTCCGCACACCTCGTACACATGCTGCTCCGCTCCGTACACACGGCTCCGTACACGTCTTACACACACGACTCTGCTCCATACACCTTTCACACGCTGCTCCGTTTCATACACCTTGTACACACACGGCTCTGCTACATTACAGTGTCAGACTGTCACAGGGGCTTTTGGTTTAGCCCGTTTTATGAAGTTAATAGCAGCCACAATAGCGTCGTGTTGTCACCCTCTCCCAGGGAGACAGACGTGTCAGTCATCCATCTCACTCACACTGATCTGCAGATAACACAGCAGTGAGCACTGAGCAGTGGAGGCAAACAGAGGGAGGCTGTGAGGGTGTCCGTCCCTCCCTGCTCAGCCCCACTCATTCCAAGCACCATTCCACTAGCCAGGCATTAGCAGCTCCAGTCCACTCACACTGGTCTGCTGCTCACATTGCCGCCGGCACCCAGGCTGTTCGGCTGTTACCTCAAACTAGAAGTGTCCCCTCTCTCCCCCTCTCTGACCAGTGACGCTGGGAGACGCAGGAACATGGGGAAGGGGCGTGGCCTAACAAAAGGGGGTGTGACTGAGTTCTCCTGCTGTCTCCAGGATGAGAGCGTCCTGCGCTGGACAGCGGGGCAAAGAGTCAAATCCGGGAAAGTCCCGCACAATGAGGGACGGTTGGGAGGTACGCCTAAGGCCATGTTCACACGGTCAGTATTTGGTCAGTATTTTACCTCAGTACTTGTAGCCAAAACCAGGACTATTCACTGTCCAGTGAAAAGGTGGCAAAAATGCCCAAGGCCACTTTCACACGGTCAGTATTTGGTCAGTATTTTACCTCAGTATTTGTAGCCAAAACCAGGACTATTCACTGTCCAGTCACAAGGTGGCAAAAACGCCTAAGGCCACGTTCACACGGTCAGTATTTGGTCAGTATTTTACCTCAGTATTTGTAGCCAAAACCAGGACTATTCACTGTCCAGTCACAAGGTGGCAAAAACGCCTAAGGCCATGTTCACACGGTCAGTATTTGGTCAGTATTTTACCTCAGTATTTGTAGCCAAAACCAGGACTATTCACTGTCCAGTCACAAGGTGGCAAAAACGCCTAAGGCCACGTTCACACGGTCAGTATTTGGTCAGTATTTTACCTCAGTATTTGTAGCCAAAACCAGGACTATTCACTGTCCAGTCACAAGGTGGCAAAAACGCCTAAGGCCATGTTCACACGGTCAGTATTTGGTCAGTATTTTACCTCAGTATTTGTAGCCAAACCAGGAGTGGAACAATCAGAGGAAAAGTAGAATAGAAACCCGTCCCCTCTTCTGCATTATCACCCACTCCTGGCTTTCTAATAGTACTGCTGTTTCTCATCTCTAGAGGCTGGAGCCAGGCCATGATGGAGGATGTGCCGTACATGTCTCCCATAGGGTTAACCCTTTGAATTGGGTATTGTCAAGGTTGGAAGTTAACCTGATCTCTGGGGGTCTGACAGCTGGGACCCCCATGATGCTGAGAGTCCGAGCTCTGGTAACCTGCACTGCTCCTCCATTCATTCTTATGGGCTGATCATCGGCACTCCCATAAGAATGAAGGGCGCGGAGGGGCCATTGATGGGCCACCACAGAGCCCTGATCTCCGGAATAGTGGGACCCCAGAGGTCAGACCCCAGCAACAGGGACGTTAACTCCTATTCCATGGCCAGCTGATAACTTTCACACTTGGCAATATGCCTTTAATTCCATTGTCCTGATAGTATGGAAAAACAGAAACGCAGAATGGAAACTACGGGATCGTGTGAACAGGGCTTTAGCTTACACCAGCCGGGATCTGCTATTTCAGTTTGTCCTTATTGCATCATTTGCACGAGAACATTGCAGTGATTGTGGCCATACTGGGCAATAATGTCTCAGTTCATCAATAATTGTCCTATAAAATGAAGAAAAAAGTAAAAAAAAAATAACGGTCCTCAACAAAATGGCTCCTGCTCAAAGACCTAATCTTGTGGTTCTGACTCGCTCTAGTGGATGATCGCCACAACTCAGCTGTCGTCATGACAACAGCCTGGCCACCCCTACTCTCATTATACAGTCCGTCGCGGACTGGAGGAATAATTAGACGGCGGCTCCCACTGTATGAGGTGTGAGTGCGGGAGGTGCAGGGACTGTGAGGCGGAAAGTGCGGCACCGCCGCCATAATGTGAGTGTCGCTCTGCCGCTCCTTGTCAGTGCGGAGGACCGGCGGGCGGGTGCGTGTCCTGGCCTGCGGGTGTCACAGGGCTGAGGGCTCCTGGCCTGCGGGTGTCACAGGGCTGAGGGCTCCTGGCCTGCGGGTGTCACAGGGCTGAGGGCTCCTGGCCTGCGGGTGTCACAGGGCTGAGGGCTCCTGGCCTGCGGGTGTCACAGGGCTGAGGGCTCCTGGCCTGCGGGTGTCACAGGGCTGAGGGCTCCTGGCCTGCGGGTGTCACAGGGCTGAGGGCTCCTGGCCTGCGGGTGTCACAGGGCTGAGGGCTCCTGGCCTGCGGGTGTCACAGGGCTGCGGGCGGGCTGGGTGCTCCTGGCCTGCGGGTGTCACAGGGCTGCGGCCGAGCTGAGGGCTCCTGGCCTGCGGGTGTCACAGGGCTGAGGGCTCCTGGCCTGCGGGTGTCACAGGGCTGCGGGTGTCACAGGGCTGAGGGCTCCTGGCCTGCGGGTGTCACAGGGCTGCGGGTGTCACAGGGCTGAGGGCTCCTGGCCTGCGGGTGTCACAGGGCTGAGGGCTCCTGGCCTGCGGGTGTCACAGGGCTGAGGGCGAGCTGAGGGCTCCTGGCCTGCGGGTGTCACAGGGCTGCGGGCGGGCTGGGTGCTCCTGGCCTGCGGGTGTCACAGGGCTGAGGGCTCCTGGCCTGCGGGTGTCACAGGGCTGCGGGCGGGCTGAGGGCTCCTGGCCTGCGGGTGTCACAGGGCTGAGGGCGGGCTGGGTGCTCCTGGCCTGCGGGTGTCACAGGGCTGAGGGCGAGCTGAGGGCTCCTGGCCTGCGGGTGTCACAGGGCTGAGGGCGAGCTGAGGGCTCCTGGCCTGCGGGTGTCACAGGGCTGCGGGCGGGCTGGGTGCTCCTGGCCTGCGGGTGTCACAGGGCTGAGGGCTCCTGGCCTGCGGGTGTCACAGGGCTGCGGGCGAGCTGAGGGCTCCTGGCCTGCGGGTGTCACAGGGCTGAGGGCGGGCTGGGTGCTCCTGGCCTGCGGGTGTCACAGGGCTCCTGGCCTGCGGGTGTCACAGGGCTGAGGGCGGGCTGGGTGCTCCTGGCCTGCGGGTGTCACAGGGCTGAGGGCGAGCTGAGGGCTCTTGGCCTGCGGGTGTCACAGGGCTGAGGGCGAGCTGAGGGCTCCTGGCCTGCAGGTGTCACAGGGCTGAGGGCGGGCTGGGTGCTCCTGGCCTGCGGGTGTCACAGGGCTCCTGGCCTGCGGGTGTCACAGGGCTGAGGGCGGGCTGGGTGCTCCTGGCCTGCGGGTGTCACAGGGCTGAGGGCGAGCTGAGGGCTCCTGGCCTGCGGGTGTCACAGGGCTGAGGGCGAGCTGAGGGCTCCTGGCCTGCGGGTGTCACAGGGCTGAGGGCGAGCTGAGGGCTCCTGGCCTGCGGGTGTCACAGGGCTGAGGGCTCCTGGCCTGCGGGTGTCACAGGGCTGCGGGTGTCACAGGGCTGAGGGCTCCTGGCCTGCGGGTGTCACAGGGCTGAGGGCGGGCTGGGTGCTCCTGGCCTGCGGGTGTCACAGGGCTGAGGGCGGGCTGGGTGCTCCTGGCCTGCGGGTGTCACAGGGCTGAGGGCGGGCTGGGTGCTCCTGGCCTGCGGGTGTCACAGGGCTGAGGGCTCCTGGCCTGCGGGTGTCACAGGGCTGCGGGCGGGCTGGGTGCTCCTGGCCTGCGGATGTCACAGGGCTGCGGGCGAGCTGAGGGCTCCTGGCCTGCGGGTGTCACAGGGCTGAGGGCTCCTGGCCTGCGGGTGTCACAGGGCTGCGGGTGTCACAGGGCTGAGGGCTCCTGGCCTGCGGGTGTCACAGGGCTGCGGGTGTCACAGGGCTGAGGGCTCCTGGCCTGCGGGTGTCACAGGGCTGAGGGCGAGCTGAGGGCTCCTGGCCTGCGGGTGTCACAGGGCTGAGGGCGGGCTGGGTGCTCCTGGCCTGCGGGTGTCACAGGGCTGAGGGCGAGCTGAGGGCTCCTGGCCTGCGGGTGTCACAGGGCTGAGGGCGGGCTGAGGGCTCCTGGCCTGCGGGTGTCACAGGGCTGAGGGCGAGCTGAGGGCTCCTGGCCTGCGGGTGTCACAGGGCTGCGGGCGGGCTGGGTGCTCCTGGCCTGCGGGTGTCACAGGGCTGAGGGTGGGCTGAGGGCTCCTGGCCTGCGGGTGTCACAGGGCTGAGGGCGGGCTGAGGGCTCCTGGCCTGCGGGTGTCACAGGGCTGCGGGCGGGCTGAGGGCTCCTGGCCTGCGGGTGTCACAGGGCTGAGGGCGGGCTGGGTGCTCCTGGCCTGCGGGTGTCACAGGGCTGAGGGTGGGCTGAGGGCTCCTGGCCTGCGGGTGTCACAGGGCTGAGGGCGAGCTGAGGGCTCCTGGCCTGCGGGTGTCACAGGGCTGAGGGCGAGCTGAGGGCTCCTGGCCTGCGGGTGTCACAGGGCTGCGGGCGGACTGGGTGCTCCTGGCCTGCGGGTGTCACAGGGCTGAGGGCTCCTGGCCTGCGGGTGTCACAGGGCTGCGGGCGAGCTGAGGGCTCCTGGCCTGCGGGTGTCACAGGGCTGAGGGCTCCTGGCCTGCAGGTGTCACAGGGCTGAGGGCGGGCTGGGTGCTCCTGGCCTGCGGGTGTCACAGGGCTCCTGGCCTGCGGGTGTCACAGGGCTGAGGGCGTGCTGGGTGCTCCTGGCCTGCGGGTGTCACAGGGCTGAGGGCTCCTGGCCTGCGGGTGTCACAGGGCTGAGGGCGAGCTGAGGGCTCCTGGCCTGCGGGTGTCACAGGGCTGAGGGCGAGCTGAGGGCTCCTGGCCTGCGGGTGTCACAGGGCTGAGGGCTCCTGGCCTGTGGGTGTCACAGGGCTGCGGGTGTCACAGGGCTGAGGGCTCCTGGCCTGCGGGTGTCACAGGGCTGAGGGCGAGCTGAGGGCTCCTGGCCTGCGGGTGTCACAGGGCTGAGGGCGAGCTGAGGGCTCCTGGCCTGCGGGTGTCACAGGGCTGAGGGCTCCTGGCCTGTGGGTGTCACAGGGCTGCGGGTGTCACAGGGCTGAGGGCTCCTGGCCTGCGGGTGTCACAGGGCTGAGGGCGGGCTGGGTGCTCCTGGCCTGCGGGTGTCACAGGGCTGAGGGCGGGCTGGGTGCTCCTGGCCTGCGGGTGTCACAGGGCTGAGGGCGGGCTGGGTGCTCCTGGCCTGCGGGTGTCATAGGGCTGAGGGCGGGCTGGGTGCTCCTGGCCGGCGGTGTCACAGGGCTGAGGGCGAGCTGAGGGCTCCTGGCTTGCGGGTGTCACAGGGCTGAGGGCTCCTGGCCTGCGGGTGTCACAGGGCTGAGGGCGGGCTGGGTGCTCCTGGCCTGCGGGTGTCACAGGGCTGAGGGCGGGCTGGGTGCTCCTGGCCTGCGGGTGTCACAGGGCTGAGGGCGGGCTGGGTGCTCCTGGCCTGCGAGTGTCACAGGGCTGAGGGCGAGCTGAGGGCTCCTGGCCTGCGGGTGTCACAGGGCTGAGGGCTCCTGGCCTGCGGGTGTCACAGGGCTGAGGGCGAGCTGAGGGCTCCTGGCCTGCGGATGTCACAGGGCTGAGGGCGGGCTGCGTGCTCCTGGCCTGCGGGTGTCAAAGGGTCGCGGGCGGGCTGGGTGCTCCTGGCCTGAGGGTGTCACAGGGCTGCGGGCGGGCTGGGAGCTCCTGGCCTGCGGGTGTCACAGGGCTGAGGGCGGGCTGGGAGCTCCTGGCCTGCGGGTGTCACAGGGCTGGGAGCTCCTGGCCTGCGGGTGTCACAGGGCTGGGAGCTCCTGGCCTGCGAGTGTCACAGGGTCGCGGGCGGGCTGGGTGCTCCTGGCCTGCGGGTGTCACAGGGCTGCTGGCGGGCTGGGTGCTCCTGGCCTGCAGGTCTCTCCGTGTCACAGGGCTGCGGGCAGTGATGTCTCAGGAGGCCCCTGTACCGGACAAGTCCATGGGCCCTGCAGCCCTTTAGCGTATAGCAATGGCCCCCTGCGCCCTGTACTGCTGCCCGTGTGACACCCACCATACTTCAGCCCCTGCGTACTTTGTATCTGGGGGGCAGGCTCGGACTGGCCCACAGTGTAACAGGGGAATCCCCGGTGGGCCTCTGTGTAGATCTGGGCCCCCAACACCACTGTATGGGCAGTACTTGGCATAATTCACTTGATTCACTCTGTACAGAGAAAAGCAGCATCTCATCATTCATTAACCACACTACCCAGCTTATTATTATATAGGTAAATTTGTGAACAAAGGTATAATAATATTTGCATGCAGATGAAAAATGGGGGGGCCCCCAAAATTCAATGTTACTGGTGGTCCCTTGTTTCCGCAGTCCGACACTGTCTGGGGGTCTCCAGTGTTGTTCACTAGCGTCTTTTCCTGTATAAGGCTATGTGCACACGTTGCGGATTCTCTGCGGATCCGCAGCGTTTTTTGCTGTGCAGAAACGCTGCAGATCTGCAATTGATTTACAGTGCAATGTAAATCAATGAGAAAAAAAAGCTGTGCACACTTTGCGGAAAATCCACTGCGGAAACGCTGCGGTTTAAAAGTAATAGCATGTCACTTTTTTTTGCGAATCTGCAGCGTTTTTGTACCCATTCCATTATAGAAATCCGCAGGGGTAACAACCGCAGCAAATCCGCAAAAAAAACGCAGCAAAAACACTGCGGATCCGCACAAAATCCACAGCTGCATTTTCTTCCAGGAGAGGCAAAATCCACAGCAGAAATAACTAAGGCTAATCCGCAACGTGTGCACATAGCCTTATTGATAAGAAGGTGGTTAATGGATTTTCTTACAAATGAGTGAAATGGGGAAATAAAATCTCGTAGATTTGATGAATCGGCGACAAGTAACTAACACAGAAATATAAAGGAGTCCTCCGTCCTTGTGGAATTGCCGACTTCCCTGTAGTACAGGCTGTGGGGGTCTGACTATGGCTGGGGCTCCAGTGAGAAGAGGCAGCGGACGACGTGTCGGTGCTGAGGCTTCATAAGGCTACTAAACACACATGGCTCAGGGAAGCGGACCACAAACTGCTGATCCACTGCCGATAGTGGGACCCCCGCTGCTCTAATCAAAGCTTATATACCAGGGGTAAAGTATTAACCCTAAACTGCTGGATGACCCCTTTATAGGGGACCTGACAGGACTGTGTTACTGTGAAATGCTACTTCATTTCCGAGACTTTGAAAAGCTGCCAAGGGCTGTGGACTTGGATGAGTAAAACAGGGCCCCGACATCTCCCTCCAAACAAAAGAACATTGTCATTATGTTTAATCTGGTTTTCATTGAAAAGAAAATCAGAACAATCAAGTAACAAAGGATTCAGCAACATAACAATTATGGAGTACAGAAAGAAATCTCATGTACAACAGTGTATCAAGACCTGTAGCCAACAAGTCCCGAAATAATAGAACCTTCCGGTCAAAAGTAACTTACAATCAAGTCCAACTAAATCTGAAAAGAAAAATAAATCCTAGGCTGATGTAGGTATCCCCTCTCCAGGGAGACTGTGTGACTTTTTGTCAATACATATGAAGTATCCGCTGAAAGAGAGCGACCCAAACAAGAGGAGCTAGGTCACTGCAAGTAATGTATAAACACGAAAGAATGAGACGAAGAAGAGGAATAAGGGGAGAAAGAAAACTGAGGATTAACCGTAGAGTCTGCTATGAAAGGAGACAACTTACACCCCTATTGTGAGGTCCGTCTGACCCATATTCTTCAATCTATCTTCCTTATGGTTTAGAACAGAGGGACTGAAAATCCTGAGTCCATACACAACATCCAAGGACTCCAAACCTGCAGATATTTCTCCATTGAACCATTAACCTCAGCGGACAATTCCTCCCTTCTTTGAAGGCTGGTCATCTCCTTAACCCATTCAAACACATTAGGAGATTGGGAGGATTTCTAATGTCTTGAGATCACAGCGTGCGCAGCAGTAAAGCAGAATCTTAGGAGTCCCTTTTTCTGGAAGCGAAACGAGCCCGGGAGGATAGATAATAAAGCCACCTGGGGGTAGTTGGTCACCGAATGACCGCTAATGGCTTGATAAGCAGAAAAGACAATCCCAAAATGGTTTAATATGCTTACATCCTCACCAATTGTGTAGCATGGTACCTCTCTCTACTCCACAACGTTAACACCTATCGGAGACTGAGGGAAAAGCGGCACGTAAGACATCAGGACAGCGATACCACCTGGTGAGAGTTTTGTAATTTTCCTGTGCGGCACAGGCAATGGAGAATTTATGTGCGTATATATGAAAGCCTTCCTCCACTCCGCCTCTGACGTATCAACTCACCCCTCCACCTACTTGGGGAACTCGTCTTTATTTTGGTTCAAAAGAGCCTATATTAAGGAGACAGCTAGTGCAGGCGGCGACCCTAACAGGAAAAGCTTTTCAAACGGCGTAGTAAGGGAGGCGTATGAGCCTGCTCCCTCTGTAGAGAGGAAGGATTTTAGTTTGAGGTATTCCAACCAATCAGAAGACCCCCGCCCTCTAACAGCTGCACTGATTCGAAAGCAGGCATGGCCGAACCCTTAAGGACATGAAAGCATCTATTTTTGTCCCTTCTGTCCTACCCAAGAAAATGATCCCTCTCCACCCCCAGGGGAAACTCCAGATTAGAGAAGAGAGATGTAAGTGGTCCACTGTCTAAGGACAGAGAGCCTCTGCTGGTTTCCCATCCTCTAAGTGTATCTTTAAAGAGGTCAGCTTCAGAATTTAATTGACCTACTTTTAGGGCTGATCCAGGGGAGGTTATGGAGGGGAATTTTAGAGCTATCTTGTTCTATTCCCACCCATTGTTTGTCCGGACTGTGGTACTGCCAGTCTAGCATGCGTGTCAAGTGTGGCTTTCTGATACCATTTGGAAGACCAGCCCCCCTGAGCCTTTGTGCCTATATAAAATACCCATGCAATCCGGGGTCTACCACCCCACTACACATATCTCGAGATGGCTTATTGGATTCTGGAAAAGAAAGGAGGAGGAATTGGAGTAACTCTCAGGAAAATATTGAGGCAGTACATCCATTTTTATCGCATTAAGACGGCCGAACCATGAGAGCTTCTGCTTATCATAGCTATATGTCTATCAAAGTCTTATCCAGAAGGGGTTGGAAGTTTTAAGAATATAGTTACGTGTGATTTGCCGTGACGGTTACCCCCAAGTAGCTTAATGCTTTTTCCTGCCATTTAAAGGGAAAATTATCTTTAAGATGTTGAACTTCATCTCTTTAAAATTGCTAAGATAGCCAAATATCTCATTCTTTGAATATGGAGGGGAAGAAAATGCGAGGCTGTGATTTAGGCTAGGTTCACATTGCGTTAATGGGTTAACGCTAGCGGACTCCGTTACATGGCGAAATTGTCGCAATTAACGCCATGTAACGGATCTCTAGCGCATGCCATTTTCGGCACGCGCTAGCGATGTCCCGATAGTTTTGGACAGACTGCGCACGCTGCTTGCAGCGTCCAAGGTCCATTCTGCGCTAGCGGGATCGGCAAACGCGATCCCTTTTGGGACATTGCGTTAGCGCAGTACGTATCACTATGCACTAAATGGTCTGCCCTAACGCAATGTGAACCTAGCCTTAAGCATGAAGAGGTCATCTGCATATAAAGCTGATTTACATTGCCCAACCCCAACTGGAATACCATGAATGCTAGGGTTCTTTCTAATGGCTATTGCCAGATGTTTCATTATCAATACATAAAAGAAGGGACAGAGGACACTTCTGCCATGTACCTTAATTGATGTGGATAGGGGAGGACAGGAACCCATTAACCCTAGCTGAAGGGCTCCTATATAAAGACATAATCTTCTGAAAAAATTTGGCGCCCAGGTCCAGTTGATGCAAGGAAGCCGACATGAAGTTTCAGCTGACTCGGTCGAAGGCTTTCTCTGCGTCAACTGAAAGCAAACACATCGGGAGCGATCTGGACCTCACCTAAGCCATCAGTAGAAGAGTTTTATACTTATTATCTCTGGTTTCACGGACCTTGACAAACCCTACTTGATATGTATGAATAACACCGGGTAACAAAGGTGCCAACTTATTTGCCAGTGCCTTAGAAAATATTTTGATATCCACATTAATCAAAGAGATGGAAATTAACAATGGATCCTTCCCTGGTTTTGGTAAAATGCTGATGTGGGCCTCCAGGGACTGGGGCACGAATTGGGATCCCTCTGACACAGAACTGAAGACTTTTGTTAGGAAAGGGACAAGCTGCTCGCTAAATACCTTATAAAATTTTGTAGCCAGGGCAGCACGGTGGCGCAGTGGTTAGCACAGCAGCCTTGCAGCGCTGGGGTCCTGGGTTCTAATCCCACCCAGGACAACATCTGCAAAGAGTTTGTATGTTCTCTCCGTGTTTGCGTGGGTTTCCTCCGGGTTCTCCGGTTTCCTCCCACATTCCAAAGACATACTGATAGGGATTCTAGATTGTGAGCCCCTTCGGGGACAGTGATAATAATGTGTGCAAAATTGTAAAGCGCTGCGGAATATGTTAGCGCTATATAAAAAATAAAGATTATTATTATTATTATAGTGAACCCATCAGGGCCTGAGCTCTTTCCCACCGGATTTGATTTAATAATGGCAGCAATCTCTTCATCTGTAAAGTCCTCCAGAGTGTCCGCAAGTCCAGGTTTGACAGTTGGGAGGGTGTTTTGTCTGATAGTCGTTTATGTTTATTTTAAGGTGAAGAGACGAAGCTGACATGTCCCTGAATTGGCCCTTAATATTATATAGGAAAAAATACGAAATCCTGCAGGAAATTCAAGTAAAACTCTTATTTATTTCTTCATATTTAAAATATTGATAATGGTAAACCACTCAAAGTATTGCACAGCATCATGCATAAAAAAAATTCATGGAGTGGCAGCGTTATTCCGACGCGTTTCAACTTGATGTCTTTATCATGGCCAGCCAGGATAGAGTTTGTGAGGATTCCAGTGTATTAAGCTGCTGGAGCAGACTGGAAACTAGCGAAGCCCTCTCTTTTTTTTCAATCTAGAGCCATGCTTTATCTAAAGACCCTTTATAACACACTTAAATGTTTCCCACTGGGTAGCAAGGGATGTCTGGTCACGGTCATGGATTTCTAGAAATTCAGAGATTGACTTCTTAATCTCCATAGTGCATAGAGGGTCTTTTAAGTAAGTTATCATTGAGGGGCCATGTCTATCGTCGGTGAAGGTAATTTGGTGGGGTAAGATGGAGAAAGACCGGAGTATGGTCCGACCAGGCAATGTGACCAATTGAAGCATGGGCCTGCCAGGTCAGGGCATGCTGGCTGATTAACAGCATATCTATGTGGCTGTATGAAGAGTATGTCTGGGAGTAATACATTCGTAGGATGCAGGACTCTCCAGGCGTAGGTTCTGAATGTTTCGTTTAAGAGCATTGATACGTCTACTGGGCAGGAAATGGTGCTTAGATGAAGTATCCACCTCTGGATCAAGGGTAAAATTGAAGTCACTGCCTGCAGTCAATCCCCTCCCCAAAATCTGACAGGAGCAACAGAATAGCGGAACAAGCTAAAGTTGGGTCTTTATTGGGTGGGTACCAATTAGCTATGGTGAATACCATTGAGTTAATACAAAGTTTTAGGAGAATGTACCTGCCTTCTGGGTTAATTCTAGAATCTAGGACTGACTGGTCCAATGACTTATGTAGGGTTATTGAGACCCCTTTTGACTTTGAGTCGGGGTTAGGGCTGAGAAACCCAGAGCAATAATATTGATCCTTCAGGGTGGTGAAACAGCCAGCCTTGAAATGAGTCTCTTGGAGCAGGAGGATGTGCCTCTTTGTATGCATATCAAAGGATATGATGGCTGGCACTCAACCTAAAGATTAGAATGACTGTGCTAGTGAAAGGGGCCAGTGGTCCCATAAACAATAGTTCAAATCACTGCACACGTACGAGTTGAAAATTATGCTTCAATTGAGGATTTATTAATAGTGATTGTTGAAGCGACAGGCATAATGACATTTCGGTCAGTTAATAGACTTGATCTCATAGTCGCCCATTTAATGAAGCATCTTAGGTCAAAAGATAGTTATTATCCCCACGGTGTAGTATTTCATTCAATATATGGTGTATCCCCACTGGTAAAGACTTGACTTGTGTTAAGGTGAGTTACCCAGAGTAATGGGTTCTAGGTTGGACCCCAGAAGGAGAAAAACATACAGGGATCTTCTCACAGGTGCTGACAAAAGAAGGATCCACACAGTAGGTTCTGTTGTGGAGCAGTCGCTATCCGTTGGTGGCAAAGTGGTTGAAGCTGACACTTGCGTGTCTAAGCGTGGTGTAGTACCTTAGGGTTAGGGTTACTACACCACGCTTAGACACGGAAGTGTCAGCTTCTACCACTGTGCCACCAACGGATAGCGACTGCTCCACACCAGAACTTACTGTGTGGATCCTTTTTTTGTCAGCACCTTTGAGAAGATCCCTGTATGTTTTTCTTTTCTGGGGTCCAACTTAGAACCCATTACTCTGGGTACTTAACCTTAACACAAGTCAAGTATTTACCAATGGGGATACACCATATATTGAATAAAATACTACACCACGGGGATAACTATCTTTTGACCTAAGATGCTTCATTAAATGGGCGACTATCTGATCAAGTCTATTAACTGGCCGAGACGTCATTTTGCCTGTTGCTTCAACAATCACTATTAATAAATCCTCACTTGCAGCATAATTTTAAACTCGTACGTGTGCAGTGATTATTATTATTTTTTTTTTTTAAACTATTTTATGCATATTATACAAGATCTGAGACCATTTCTGAGGGACAGTCATCCCTCGGGTGTTATGGCTCCCATGTTGATCAGCTCCATGGTAATGGTGAAGTACTTTAATAGCGGGGAAGGAAAAGGGAGAGAGAGAGAAGAGAAGAAAAAAGAAAAATATGGGAGGGGGAGGAAAAGAAGGGACGGAAGCAGAAACAGGAGTGAGAAGAGGGAAGAGAAGAGAAAATATAAAAAAAAGTTGGCATGGAAGAGAGAAAAAAATGTAAGGAAAGAAAACAAACATACTAACTTAGAGTGGATATACTAAGAAGATCCAAATGAACAGGTACAAAAAAGATGTGCAAAGTGCAATGGTATTGTTTTGAAAATTGTATAACATCCAACAATGTGACGTGAACTCTCGGTGGGGACTATGCTTTCCATAGAGGGGCTCCCCTCCCCAGGGCTAGATTACACCAAAGCTGAATCCACCCCTAAGTACCATTGGCCCCCCATGTAAAAACCAAGGAGAGCAGAGTACAGTTATATAATCAGAGTACAAGCCCCAGCACCCTCCCTCTCCCAAGGCCATTATTAACCTGTTGTCTATGTCTAGGGAGGGAGGAGAAGGTCACAAAGCCCGAGGGGGATGAAAACATTGATAACACAACTCCTGATGATGGTTACAAGTATAGATAACTAGAGCGACATTTCACTGTCAGTATCTGAAAGCAAAACATGGAAACTTAGCATTTCATATCAGAATAGTACATTCATTTTGAATGGAAATCATCCCCAGACCACATATCTCAGAGGAAAGATTCCCGCACCAGTGTTGAATGGCCCTTCAGCGGGCGTTGGGATAACCCGCCATAGGCCTCCATTGGAATGGTAGGCCAGTCCTCAATTTCAATCCCTGGGAGGTTCAAGGTTGATGTAAATGATACAATGTCTGATGGGGACCTGAGGATATGCATGCTGCCCGCATGGCGGACCTGCAAACAGAAAGGAAACCCCTAGCTAAACAACAAGTTCTGATCTCTAAGCAAAGCCACGAGAGGTCTCAATGTTCTTCTATTTTGCAAAGTCAGGCGGGACAGGTCTGGTAGGGTTAGAACCTTTGATCCTTGGAATAGAGCAGGGGAAACATCTCTGAGCCTTTGCAGGATGGCTTCTTTTTCATACATAAGGCGTATTTCTCCTGCGCCTCAGGGCTCGGGAATCTGCCAGTATCCCTGACTCAAATTCATAATGGACAGATATTCTGCGCCAGCTAACCCCTCAAACAGCTCCTCGATGCGCAGCATGGGGTGCGCGTCAGAGGCTGTGATGGCGTTGAGCCCCCTGTAGTTCAGGCAGAACCGGGTGGTCCAATCCTTCTTTGGCACGAGGACTACAGGCAGGGGCTGGCAGGCAAATTTTAGCCTGGGGGGCAAGCACACAGCAGTGGCCCATGAGTAGCGACCCATCCTTAAAGGGGTTTTCGGATCTTAAGCTACATGTCTACAGACACTATCTGTGAATCCTCATATCGTGAGCACTGTGAGGATTCTCTGGTGCCGGCGCCGGGAACAGGTGTTCTTTTTACTGCAAGCATACGAATATATAATATATATATTTTGACACGCACAGTCCCACTGTATAATGAGACAAACACAGGGCCGGACTGGGACAAAAAAGCAGCCCTGCCTGCCACACAAACCCATATCCATTTAAATGGGTTTTCCAATATTTTTTTTTTTTTTACTTTCCCATTAAAAAAACCTGAAAATAATAAACCAGTATTGACCCTCCCAAAGTCCAATGTCACCACTGTGACAATAGAACAGGAGGAGTGGTACTGTGTAGTGTATATATACAGGACAGGAGGAGTGGTACTGTGCAGTGTATATATACAGGAGGAGTGGTACTGTGCAGTGTATATATACAGGAGGAGTGGTACTGTGCAGTGTATATAGACAGGAGTAGTGGTACTGTGCAGTGTATATATACAGGACAGGAGGAGCGGTACTGTGCAGTGTATATATACAGGAGGAGTGGTACTGTGCAGTGTATATATACAGGAGGAGTGGTACTGTGCAGTGTATATATACAGGAGGAGTGGTACTGTGCAGTGTATATATACAGGACAGGAGGAGTGGTACTGTGCAGTGTATATATACAGGACAGGAGGAGTGGTACTGTGCAGTGTATATATACAGGACAGGAGGAGTGGTACTGTGCAGTGTATATATACAGGACAGGAGGAGTGGTACTGTGCAGTGTATATATACAGGACAGGAGGAGTGGTACTGTGCAGTGTATATATACAGGACAGGAGGAGTGGTACTGTGCAGTGTATATATACAGGAGGAGTGGTACTGTGCAGTGTATATATACAGGACAGGAGGAGTGGTACTGTGCAGTGTATATATACAGGAGGAGTGGTACTGTGCAGTGTATATATACAGGAGGAGTGGTACTGTGCAGTGTATATATACAGGAGGAGTGGTACTGTGCAGTGTATATATACAGGACAGGAGGAGTGGTACTGTGCAGTGTATATATACAGGACAGGAGGAGTGGTACTGTGCAGTGTATATATACAGGACAGGAGGAGTGGTACTGTGCAGTGTATATATACAGGAGGAGTGGTACTGTGCAGTGTATATATACAGGACAGGAGGAGTGGTACTGTGCAGTGTATATATACAGGACAGGAGGAGTGGTACTGTGCAGTGTATATATACAGGACAGGAGGAGTGGTACTGTGCAGTGTATATATACAGGACAGGAGGAGTGGTACTGTGCAGTGTATATATACAGGACAGGAGGAGCGGTACTGTGCAGTGTATGTGTATATATATATATATATATATATATATATATATATATATATATATATATATATATATATATATATATATATATATACAGGACAGGAGGAGCGGTACTGTGCAGTGTATATATACAGGAAGAGTGGTACTGTGCGGTGTATATATACAGGAGGAGTGGTACTGTGCGGTGTATATATACAGGAGGAGTGGTACTGTGCGGTGTATATATACAGGAGGAGTGGTACTGTGCGGTGTATATATACAGGAGGAGTGGTACTGTGCAGTGTATATATACAGGACAGGAGGAGTGGTACTGTGCAGTGTATATATACAGGACAGGAGGAGTGGTACTGTGCAGTGTATATATACAGGAGGAGTGGTACTGTGCAATATATATATACAGGACAGGAGGAATGGTACTGTGCAGTGTATATATACAGGACAGGAGGAGCGGTAGTGTGCAGTGTATATATATACAGGAGGAGCGGTACTGTGCAGTGTATATATATATATATATACAGGAGGAGCGGTACTGTGCAGTTTATATATACAGGACAGGAGTAGTGGTACTGTGCAGTGTATATATACAGGATAGGAGGAATGGTACTGTGCAGTGTATATATACAGGACAGGAGGAGTGGTACTGTGCAGTGTATATATACAGGACAGGAGTAGTGGTACTGTGCAGTGTATATATACAGGATAGGAGGAGTGGTACTGTGCAGTGTATATATACAGGACAGGAGGAGTGGTACTGTGCAGTGTATATATACAGGACAGGAGGAGTGGTACTGTGCAGTGTATATATACAGGACAGGAGGAGTGGTACTGTGCAGTGTATATATACAGGACAGGAGGAGTGGTACTGTGCAGTGTATATATACAGGATAGGAGGAGTGGTACTGTGCAGTGTATATATACAGGACAGGAGTAGTGGTACTGTGCAGTGTATATATACAGGATAGGAGGAGTGGTACTGTGCAGTGTATATATACAGGACAGGAGGAGTGGTACTGTGCAGTGTATATATACAGGACAGGAGGAGTGGTACTGTGCAGTGTATATATACAGGACAGGAGGAGTGGTACTGTGCAGTGTATATATACAGGACAGGAGGAGTGGTACTGTGCAGTGTATATATACAGGAGGAGTGGTACTGTGCAGTGTATATATACAGGACAGGAGGAGTGGTACTGTGCAGTGTATATATACAGGACAGGAGGAGTGGTACTGTGCAGTGTATATATACAGGACAGGAGGAGTGGTACTGTGCAGTGTATATATACAGGACAGGAGGAGTGGTACTGTGCAGTGTATATATACAGGACAGGAGGAGTGGTACTGTGCAGTGTATATATACAGGACAGGAGGAGTGGTACTGTGCAGTGTATATATACAGGAGGAGTGGTACTGTGCAGTGTATATATACAGGACAGGAGGAGTGGTACTGTGCAGTGTATATATACAGGACAGGAGGAGTGGTACTGTGCAGTGTATATATACAGGAGGAGTGGTACTGTGCAGTGTATATATACAGGAGGAGTGGTACTGTGCAGTGTATATATACAGGACAGGAGGAGTGGTACTGTGCAGTGTATATATACAGGACAGGAGGAGTGGTACTGTGCAGTGTATATATACAGGAGGAGTGGTACTGTGCAATATATATATACAGGACAGGAGGAATGGTACTGTGCAGTGTATATATACAGGACAGGAGGAGCAGTAGTGTGCAGTGTATATATATATATACAGGAGGAGCGGTACTGTGCAGTGTATATATATACAGGAGGAGCGGTACTGTGCAGTTTATATATACAGGACAGGAGTAGTGGTACTGTGCAGTGTATATATACAGGACAGGAGGAGTGGTACTGTGCAGTGTATATATACAGGACAGGAGTAGTGGTACTGTGCAGTGTATATATACAGGATAGGAGGAGTGGTACTGTGCAGTGTATATATACAGGACAGGAGGAGTGGTACTGTGCAGTGTATATATACAGGACAGGAGGAGTGGTACTGTGCAGTGTATATATACAGGACAGGAGGAGTGGTACTGTGCAGTGTATATATACAGGACAGGAGGAGTGGTACTGTGCAGTGTATATATACAGGACAGGAGGAGTGGTACTGTGCAGTGTATATATACAGGACAGGAGTAGTGGTACTGTGCAGTGTATATATACAGGATAGGAGGAGTGGTACTGTGCAGTGTATATATACAGGACAGGAGGAGTGGTACTGTGCAGTGTATATATACAGGACAGGAGGAGTGGTACTGTGCAGTGTATATATACAGGAGGAGCGGTACTGTGCAGTGTATATATACAGGAGGAGCGGTACTGTGCTGTGTATATATACAGGACAGGAGGAGTGGTACTGTGCAGTGTATATATACAGGACAGGAGGAGTGGTACTGTGCAGTGTATATATACAGGAGGAGTGGTACTGTGCAGTATATATATACAGGACAGGAGGAGTGGTACTGTGCAGTGTATATACAGGACAGGAGAAGTGGTACTGTGCAGTGTATATATACAGGACAGGAGGAGTGGTACTGTGCAGTGTATATATACAGGAGGAGTGGTACTGTGCAGTGTATATATACAGGACAGGAGGAGTGGTACTGTGCAGTGTATATATACAGGACAGGAGGAGTGGTACTGTGCAGTGTATATATACAGGAGGAGTGGTACTGTGCAGTTTATATATACAGGACAGGAGGAGTGGTACTGTGCAGTGTATATATACAGGAGGAGTGGTACTGTGCAGTGTATATATACAGGACAGGAGGAGTGGTACTGTGCAGTGTATATATACAGGACAGGAGGAGTGGTACTGTGCAGTGTATATATGCAGGAGGAGTGGTACTGTGCAGTGTATATATACAGGACAGGAGGAGTGGTACTGTGCAGTGTATATATACAGGAGGAGCGGTACTGTGCAGTGTATATATACAGGAGGAGCGGTACTGTGCAGTGTATATATACAGGACAGGAGGAGTGGTACTGTGCTGTGTATATATACAGGACAGGAGGAGTGGTACTGTGCAGTGTATATATACAGGACAGGAGGAGTGGTACTGTGCAGTGTATATATGCAGGACAGGAGGAGTGGTGCTGTGCAGTGTATACAGGACAGGAGGAGTGGTACTGTGCAGTATATATATACAGGACAGGAGGAGTGGTACTGTGCAGTGTATATATACAGGACAGGAGGAGTGGTACTGTGCAGTGTATATATACAGGAGGAGTGGTACTGTGCAGTATATATATACAGGACAGGAGGAGTGGTACTGTGCAGTGTATATACAGGACAGGAGGAGTGGTACTGTGCAGTGTATATACAGGACAGGAGAAGTGGTACTGTGCAGTGTATATATACAGGACAGGAGGAGTGGTACTGTGCAGTGTATATATACAGGACAGGAGGAGTGGTACTGTGCAGTGTATATATACAGGAGGAGTGGTACTGTGCAGTGTATATATACAGGACAGGAGGAGTGGTACTGTGCAGTGTATATATACAGGACAGGAGGAACGGTACTGTGCAGTGTATATATACAGGACAGGAGGAACGGTACTGTGCAGTGTATATATACAGGACAGGAGGAGCGGTACTGTGCAGTGTATATATACAGGACAGGAGGAGCGGTACTGTGCAGTGTATATATACAGGAAGAGTGGTACTGTGCGGTGTATATATACAGGAGGAGTGGTACTGTGCGGTGTATATATACAGGAGGAGTGGTACTGTGCGGTGTATATATACAGGAGGAGTGGTACTGTGCAGTGTATATATACAGGACAGGAGGAGTGGTACTGTGCAGTGTATATATACAGGACAGGAGGAGTGGTACTGTGCAGTGTATATATACAGGAAGAGTGGTACTGTGCGGTGTATATATACAGGAGGAGTGGTACTGTGCGGTGTATATATACAGGAGGAGTGGTACTGTGCGGTGTATATATACAGGAGGAGTGGTACTGTGCGGTGTATATATACAGGAGGAGTGGTACTGTGCAGTGTATATATACAGGACAGGAGGAGTGGTACTGTGCAGTGTATATATACAGGACAGGAGGAGTGGTACTGTGCAGTGTATATATACAGGAGGAGTGGTACTGTGCAATATATATATACAGGACAGGAGGAATGGTACTTTGCAGTGTATATATACAGGACAGGAGGAGCGGTAGTGTGCAGTGTATATATATATATATATAGGAGGAGCGGTACTGTGCAGTGTATATATATACAGGAGGAGCGGTACTGTGCAGTTTATATATACAGGACAGGAGTAGTGGTACTGTGCAGTGTATATATACAGGATAGGAGGAGTGGTACTGTGCAGTGTATATATACAGGACAGGAGGAGTGGTACTGTGCAGTGTATATATACAGGACAGGAGTAGTGGTACTGTGCAGTGTATATATACAGGATAGGAGGAGTGGTACTGTGCAGTGTATATATACAGGACAGGAGGAGTGGTACTGTGCAGTGTATATATACAGGACAGGAGGAGTGGTACTGTGCAGTGTATATATACAAGACAGGAGGAGTGGTACTGTGCAGTGTATATATACAGGATAGGAGGAGTGGTACTGTGCAGTGTATATATACAGGACAGGAGTAGTGGTACTGTGCAGTGTATATATACAGGATAGGAGGAGTGGTACTGTGCAGTGTATATATACAGGACAGGAGGAGTGGTACTGTGCAGTGTATATATACAGGACAGGAGGAGTGGTACTGTGCAGTGTATATATACAGGAGGAGTGGTACTGTGCAGTGTATATATACAGGAGGAGTGGTACTGTGCAGTGTATATATACAGGACAGGAGGAGTGGTACTGTGCAGTGTGTATATATACAGGACAGGAGGAGTGGTACTGTGCAGTGTATATATACAGGAGGAGTGGTACTGTGCAATATATATATACAGGACAGGAGGAATGGTACTGTGCAGTGTATATATACAGGACAGGAGGAGCGGTAGTGTGCAGTGTGTGTGTATATATATATATATATATATATATATATATATATATATATACAGGAGGAGCGGTACTGTGCAGTGTATATATATATGCAGGAGGAGCGGTACTGTGCAGTTTATATATACAGGACAGGAGTAGTGGTACTGTGCAGTGTATATATACAGGATAGGAGGAGTGGTACTGTGCAGTGTATATATACAGGACAGGAGGAGTGGTACTGTGCAGTGTATATATACAGGACAGGAGTAGTGGTACTGTGCAGTGTATATATACAGGATAGGAGGAGTGGTACTGTGCAGTGTATATATACAGGACAGGAGGAGTGGTACTGTGCAGTGTATATATACAGGACAGGAGGAGTGGTACTGTGCAGTGTATATATACAGGAGGAGTGGTACTGTGCAGTATATATATACAGGACAGGAGGAGTGGTACTGTGCAGTGTATATACAGGACAGGAGAAGTGGTACTGTGCAGTGTATATATACAGGACAGGAGGAGTGGTACTGTGCAGTGTATATATACAGGACAGGAGGAGTGGTACTGTGCAGTGTATATATACAGGAGGAGTGGTACTGTGCAGTATATATACAGGACAGGAGGAGTGGTACTGTGCAGTGTATATATACAGGAGGAGTGGTACTGTGCAGTGTATATATACAGGAGGAGTGGTACTGTGCAGTGTATATATACAGGACAGGAGGAGTGGTACTATGCAGTGTATATATACAGGACAGGAGGAGTGGTACTGTGCAGTGTATATATGCAGGAGGAGTGGTACTGTGCAATGTATATATACAGGACAGGAGGAATGGTACTGTGCAGTGTATATATACAGGACAGGAGGAGCGGTAGTGTTCAGTGTATTTATATATATATACAGGAGGAGCGGTACTGTGCAGTTTATATATACAGGACAGGAGTAGTGGTACTGTGCAGTGTATATATACAGGACAGTAGGAGTGGTACTGTGCAGTGTATATATACAGGACAGGAGGAGTGGTATTGTGCAGTGTATATATACAGGAGGAGTGGTACTGTGCAGTGTATATATACAGGAGGAGTGGTACTGTGCAGTGTATATATACAGGAGGAGTGGTACTGTGCAGTGTATATATACAGGACAGGAGGAGTGGTACTGTGCAGTGTATATATACAGGACAGGAGGAGTGGTACTGTGCAGTGTATATATACAGGAGGAGTGGTACTGTGCAATATATATATACAGGACAGGAGGAATGGTACTGTGCAGTGTATATATACAGGACAGGAGGAGCGGTAGTGTGCAGTGTATATATATATACAGGAGGAGCGGTACTGTGCAGTGTATATATACAGGACAGGAGTAGTGGTACTGTGCAGTGTATATATACAGGATAGGAGGAGTGGTACTGTGCAATGTATATATACAGGACAGGAGGAGTGGTACTGTGCAGTGTATATATACAGGACAGGAGTAGTGGTACTGTGCAGTGTATATATACAGGATAGGAGGAGTGGTACTGTGCAGTGTATATATACAGGACAGGAGGAGTGGTACTGTGCAGTGTATATATACAGGACAGGAGGAGTGGTACTGTGCAGTGTATATATACAGGACAGGAGGAGTGGTACTGTGCAGTGTATATATACAGGACAGGAGTAGTGGTACTGTGCAGTGTATATATACAGGATAGGAGGAGTGGTACTGTGCAGTGTATATATACAGGACAGGAGTAGTGGTACTGTGCAGTGTATATATACAGGATAGGAGGAGTGGTACTGTGCAGTGTATATATACAGGACAGGAGGAGTGGTACTGTGCAGTGTATATATACAGGACAGGAGGAGTGGTACTGTGCAGTGTATATATACAGGAGGAGCGGTACTGTGCAGTGTATATATACAGGAGGAGCGGTACTGTGCAGTGTATATATACAGGACAGGAGGAGTGGTACTGTGCTGTGTATATATACAGGACAGGAGGAGTGGTACTGTGCAGTGTATATATACAGGACAGGAGGAGTGGTACTGTGCAGTGTATATATGCAGGACAGGAGGAGTGGTGCTGTGCAGTGTATATATACAGGACAGGAGGAGTGGTACTGTGCAGTATATATATACAGGACAGGAGGAGTGGTACTGTGCAGTGTATATATACAGGACAGGAGGAGTGGTGCAGTGTATATATACAGGAGGAGTGGTACTGTGCAGTATATATATATACAGGACAGGAGGAGTGGTACTGTGCAGTGTATATATACAGGAGGAGTGGTACTGTGCAGTGTATATATACAGGACAGGAGGAGTGGTACTGTGCAGTGTATATATACAGGACAGGAGGAGTGGTACTGTGCAGTGTATATATACAGGAGGAGTGGTACTGTGCAGTGTATATATACAGGACAGGAGGAGTGGTACTGTGCAGTGTATATATATACAGGACAGGAGGAGTGGTACTGTGCAGTGTATATATACAGGAGGAGTGGTACTGTGCAGTATATATATACAGGACAGGAGGAGTGGTACTGTGCAGTGTATATATACAGGAGGAGTGGTACTGTGCAGTGTATATATACAGGAGGAGTGGTACTGTGCAGTGTATATATACAGGAGGAGTGGTACTGTGCAGTGTATATATACAGGACAGGAGGAGTGGTACTGTGCAGTGTATATATACAGGACAGGAGGAGTGGTACTGTGCAGTGTATATATACAGGAGGAGTGGTACTGTGCAATATATATATACAGGACAGGAGGAATGGTACTGTGCAGTGTATATATACAGGACAGGAGGAGTGGTAGTGTGCAGTGTATATATATACAGGAGGAGTGGTACTGTGCAGTGTGTATATATACAGGAGGAGCTGTACTGTGCAGTTTATATATACAGGACAGGAGTAGTGGTACTGTGCAGTGTATATATACAGGACAGTAGGAGTGGTACTGTGCAGTGTATATATACAGGACAGGAGTAGTGGTACTGTGCAGTGTATATATACAGGACAGGAGTAGTGGTACTGTGCAGTGTATATATACAGGACAGGAGTAGTGGTACTGTGCAGTGTATATATACAGGAAAGGAGGAGTGGTACTGTGCAGTGTATATAAACAGGACAGGAGGAGTGGTACTGTGCAGTGTATATATACAGGACAGGAGGAGCGGTACTGTGCAGTGTATATATACAGGAAGAGTGGTACTGTGCGGTGTATATATACAGGAGGAGTGGTACTGTGCGGTGTATATATACAGGAGGAGTGGTACTGTGCGGTGTATATATACAGGAGGAGTGGTACTGTGCAGTGTATATATACAGGAGGAGTGGTACTGTGCAGTATATATATACAGGACAGGAGGAGTGGTACTGTGCAGTGTATATATACAGGAGGAGTGGTACTGTGCAGTGTATATATACAGGACAGGAGGAGTGGTACTGTGCAGTGTATATATACAGGACAGGAGGAGTGGTACTGTGCAGTGTATATATACAGGAGGAGTGGTACTGTGCAGTGTATATATACAGGAGGAGTGGTACTGTGCAGTGTATATATACAGGACAGGAGGAGTGGTACTGTGCAGTGTATATATACAGGACAGGAGGAGTGGTACTGTGCAGTGTATATATACAGGACAGGAGGAGTGGTACTGTGCAGTGTATATATACAGGACAGGAGGAGTGGTACTGTGCAGTGTATATATACAGGAGGAGTGGTACTGTGCAATATATATATACAGGACAGGAGGAATGGTACTGTGCAGTGTATATATACAGGACAGGAGGAGCGGTAGTGTGCAGTGTATATATATATATACAGGAGGAGCGGTACTGTGCAGTGTATATATATACAGGAGGAGCGGTACTGTGCAGTTTATATATACAGGACAGGAGTAGTGGTACTGTGCAGTGTATATATACAGGATAGGAGGAGTGGTACTGTGCAGTGTATATATACAGGACAGGAGGAGTGGTACTGTGCAGTGTATATATACAGGACAGGAGTAGTGGTACTGTGCAGTGTATATATACAGGACAGGAGGAGTGGTACTGTGCAGTGTATATATACAGGACAGGAGGAGTGGTACTGTGCAGTGTATATATACAGGACAGGAGGAGTGGTACTGTGCAGTGTATATATACAGGACAGGAGGAGTGGTACTGTGCAGTGTATATATACAGGATAGGAGGAGTGGTACTGTGCAGTGTATATATACAGGACAGGAGTAGTGGTACTGTGCAGTGTATATATACAGGATAGGAGGAGTGGTACTGTGCAGTGTATATATACAGGACAGGAGGAGTGGTACTGTGCAGTGTATATATACAGGACAGGAGGAGTGGTACTGTGCAGTGTATATATACAGGAGGAGTGGTACTGTGCAGTGTATATATACAGGAGGAGTGGTACTGTGCAGTGTATATATACAGGACAGGAGGAGTGGTACTGTGCAGTGTATATATACAGGACAGGAGGAGTGGTACTGTGCAGTGTGTATATATACAGGACAGGAGGAGTGGTACTGTGCAGTGTATATATACAGGAGGAGTGGTACTGTGCAATATATATATATACAGGACAGGAGGAATGGTACTGTGCAGTGTATATATACAGGACAGGAGGAGCGGTAGTGTGCAGTGTGTATATATATATATATATATACAGGAGGAGCGGTACTGTGCAGTTTATATATACAGGACAGGAGTAGTGGTACTGTGCAGTGTATATATACAGGACAGTAGGAGTGGTACTGTGCAGTGTATATATACAGGACAGGAGTAGTGGTACTGTGCAGTGTATATATACAGGACAGGAGGAGTGGTACTGTGCAGTGTATATATACAGGAGGAGTGGTACTGTGCAGTGTATATATACAGGACAGGAGGAGTGGTATTGTGCAGTGTATATATACAGGAGGAGTGGTACTGTGCAGTGTATATATACAGGAGGAGTGGTACTGTGCAGTGTATATATACAGGGGGAGTGGTACTGTGCAGTGTATATATACAGGACAGGAGGAGTGGTACTGTGCAGTGTATATATACAGGACAGGAGGAGTGGTACTGTGCAGTGTATATATACAGGAGGAGTGGTACTGTGCAATATATATATACAGGACAGGAGGAATGGTACTGTGCAGTGTATATATACAGGACAGGAGGAGCGGTAGTGTGCAGTGTATATATATACAGGAGGAGCGGTACTGTGCAGTGTATATATATACAGGAGGAGCGGTACTGTGCAGTGTATATATACAGGACAGGAGTAGTGGTACTGTGCAGTGTATATATACAGGATAGGAGGAGTGGTACTGTGCAGTGTATATATACAGGACAGGAGTAGTGGTACTGTGCAGTGTATATATACAGGATAGGAGGAGTGGTACTGTGCAGTGTATATATACAGGACAGGAGGAGTGGTACTGTGCAGTGTATATATACAGGAGGAGCGGTACTGTGCAGTGTATATATACAGGAGGAGCGGTACTGTGCAGTGTATATATACAGGACAGGAGGAGTGGTACTGTGCTGTGTATATATACAGGACAGGAGGAGTGGTACTGTGCAGTGTATATATACAGGACAGGAGGAGTGGTACTGTGCAGTGTATATATGCAGGACAGGAGGAGTGGTGCTGTGCAGTGTATATATACAGGACAGGAGGAGTGGTACTGTGCAGTATATATATACAGGACAGGAGGAGTGGTACTGTGCAGTGTATATATACAGGACAGGAGGAGTGGTGCAGTGTATATATACAGGAGGAGTGGTACTGTGCAGTATATATATATACAGGACAGGAGGAGTGGTACTGTGCAGTGTATATACAGGACAGGAGGAGTGGTACTGTGCAGTGTATATACAGGACAGGAGAAGTGGTACTGTGCAGTGTATATATACAGGACAGGAGGAGTGGTACTGTGCAGTGTATATATACAGGAGGAGTGGTACTGTGCAGTGTATATATACAGGACAGGAGGAGTGGTACTGTGCAGTGTATATATATACAGGACAGGAGGAGTGGTACTGTGCAGTGTATATATACAGGAGGAGTGGTACTGTGCAGTATATATATACAGGACAGGAGGAGTGGTACTGTGCAGTGTATATATACAGGAGGAGTGGTACTGTGCAGTGTATATATACAGGAGGAGTGGTACTGTGCAGTGTATATATACAGGAGGAGTGGTACTGTGCAGTGTATATATACAGGAGGAGTGGTACTGTGCAGTGTATATATACAGGAGGAGTGGTACTGTGCAGTGTATATATACAGGACAGGAGGAGTGGTACTGTGCAGTGTATATATACAGGAGGAGTGGTACTGTGCAATATATATATACAGGACAGGAGGAATGGTACTGTGCAGTGTATATATACAGGACAGGAGGAGTGGTAGTGTGCAGTGTATATATATACAGGAGGAGTGGTACTGTGCAGTGTGTATAT